>NC_056728.1:209131152-209261152 GCF_019279795.1 Protopterus annectens | reverse complement strand
TAATAAGCACAGACTGTAAGCACTTTTACAGACTTTGGGATACTTCGAATAACTCTAGTTATGCGCTTGATGCAATACGAAGTCATAGTTATGCCAAAACACAGCACTTTGCCAAAAAACATGCAATCGCCTTACTTTATTTACGCTTACTGTGGCTTTTCTGCCCTTACTGTATTCATTTTGCTTGTTTAGTCTCTTTTCATGCCCATTGTACTTTTCTTATGCTTGTTTTACTCTAAACATACCCATTTTTGCTTCAAACACACTTGTTTTGTTTTAAACAAACTTGTTTTGCTTTTGTGATAATCGTTTCATCAAATATCTTAATCTTAAACATTTCCCTTAGTTAATAAATCTTTTGTGCTTCCCACTTGTTTGATAATGAGGTTTGTGCCCTTGTAATGCTCCGTTTTATCTTTTTTTTTTATAAAATAAGCAGTTTGTGTGAATTCCCATTACCTTTGATTCTTTTCTGGCTCTTTATCATGCTTGTTTCTCTCAGTTTACCTTCAATGTCATCTCTGCACCTCATGGCTCTGAATATCATTCTCTGGAATCCCGGTTCTGACACCATGTCGCTCTCCTACTTTGTACACAGTAGAAGAGTCTTTGTGGGTTCTCTTCAAACAGTTTTATTATATGCAAACACATCACGAGAGAAGTTTATTGACTTTAACTTAAGTAACTTACATACAAACTAACTACCACAATCATACATGCTCACTCTAGCTGCACTCTCAAAATGGCACTGGGAATAGCATGTGCCCAGTATTTATATGTGCATGTTCAGTCCTTGATATGCTTCAAACGATACAGCACAAAAACTCTGATTTACATACCTCTATCAGGCCTTTCATAACTATGAACAAGGGGAAGAAGGGCGAGGATGTTGAGGAAGAATTAAAATAGACAACACAGACGGAAAGTTATGGCAAGTACATAAACTTCTTTATCTGATGTTCTCATTTTCATTTGTTCCTCAATCTGTGGGACAGAGTCCCCAGCCACAACAACTTAGGGTGGCCCTCATGGAAAGACATTCCACAGCACTGCAGAGCCGAAAGGCACCCTATTCTTGGAGATAATGTCCAGTTTATAATGTGTGGTAAAGGTATGAGAACTTGACCATGAAACAGCTGCACAAATATCATTGACAAACTCTGGAGCAAAAAGCTTGAGCTGTCGCCATGGATCTCGTAAAATGAGCTTTGACAGGCCTAGGTAAAGGAATACCTTTTGAAGAATAACTAAAGGGCATGCAATCCCATAACCATTTATCCACTGTGGATTTGGCAATTGTTGCACCTTTTCTAACATCTGAGAAAGATATGACAGATTTCTGGTAAAATTTTGTCCTGTCCAGATAAAAATGCAACTGTCTATGAACATACAGAGATGAACCCTGTATTCTTCCTTGTTCTGAAATTTTGGAAAGAAGACTGGTAGGTTGATTGATTGATATTCTTTTCTGTTGCTACCTTAGGCAAAAAGATGGATTGGTCCGTAAAGATACTTTGTCTTTATGAAAAATCAAATAAGGAGGTTTAGAAGAGAGAGCTTGCAGTGCAT
The DNA here is from genome assembly GCF_019279795.1 of Protopterus annectens. Taxonomy (NCBI): domain Eukaryota; kingdom Metazoa; phylum Chordata; order Ceratodontiformes; family Protopteridae; genus Protopterus; species Protopterus annectens. Next base: position 209,259,583 of record NC_056728.1, on the reverse strand, counting down.
AAACTCTTTTAGCTGAATTAACAGCCACCAACAGAGCTGTTTTCCTGGAAAGAAATTTAACTCTACCTTAGCTGCAGGTTCAAAAGGGGGAAGAGCCAAAATCAAAGTTAGGTCCCAAGGAGGGGTTGGGATCTGTGACTGGGGAACGAAGCAAGTACCTCTGAGAAAGGCCTTGCATAGTTTTGACGAAGCTAGAGAGGAGGAGTTTTCTTCAATGTGAAAATTTGAAATGGCTGCCAAATGAACATCTACTGTGGATGAATTGGCCCCATTTTGGAAGAGGAAGCCAGGAAATCCAATGCTACTGGTATAGGAGTCGTAAAAGGATCTATCAGCCTCCGTTGATCCCAGATGAAGAATCTTTTCAACTTGATCGTGTAGACTTTTCTGGAAGATATTTTGTGGGAGGAAATCAGAATCTTTTGGACTGGGGATGAAAGCCTGGAATGTCTAGCCATCATTGGAATTGGAGATACCATGCGGTCAATTTTAGCCTCGAAGATCTGGGTGAGTCTGCACTGAGGGATGGGACAGTAGATCTGGAAGAGGCTCCCGTGTCCTGGGAGGGCAAATCAGATAAGATCAAAAGAAGGTGAGACAAACTAAGTGAGGCCAAAAGGGAGCAATGAGAATTACTTTGCTCTTCAACCGGTTTGCTTTCTGAAGAAATTTGGGAATCTGGGTAAAGGAAGGAATGCATAAAGTAGACAGAGGGGACAAGCATGGACTAGAGTATCTGTTTGCGACTGTCCCTGAAGGGGAATCAAGGCAAAGAACCTGCTGCATTTGTTGTTCGGGGAGGGACACAGAAATCGCAGCAAGGTTGCCACCATTTGAGGAAGATCATGTTTGCCACTGACTGATTCAGAGACCACTCGTGAGGTATCAGTAAAACTCTGCTGAGGGTGTCTGCTAGAATGTTGTACTCCCCCCCCCCCCCAGAATGTGCGTTGCAGTTAGAAAACGGTTGTTAGATATCACCCATTGCCATACTCTCATTGCTTCTGACACAGTGGGTAAGATCTGGTTCCTCCTTGCTTGTTGATGTATCGCACTACAGACATGTTGTCCTTCTGAATCATAATAGTCCCTACAGGGAGAAAGCTGTGTAGTGCTTGCAATGCAAGAAGGACTGCTCTCATCTCTAGGATGTTAATATGCAAGTCGGTCTTCTGAGAAGTCCACGAGCCTTGGACAGTTCATCCCAGAAATGCCCCCCACTTCATCTGGGAGGCATCCGTGGCCAGCGTACCATTTTGAGAAAGAACAAAGGGGCATCCTTGGTAGACTTCTAGAAAAGAAGCCACCAAAGAAGAGAATCTCTGCATACATGAGACAGCTGGATCGGTTGTTCCAGTGGGTGATGGTGTAAAGACCATCGGACAGATATCATGCTGTATGTAATAGAGTTATTGTGGTAGCCATCGAGCCTAACACCCTGAGCACTAATTTTGCCGGAGGGGCCGGAATTGCTAGGATCTGCAAAATACGTAGCCTCAGGGTCGAAACTCTGCAGGTAGGTAGGCCACAGATTTGGTTGTGTCCAAGTGTGCTCCAATAAAGTCTATCAGTTGAACAGGAAGCAACTGTGATTTCTGCATGTTGACAGTTATGCAGAGAGTGGGAGCTAGTTGCAACAGGTAGTCCCTGGCTTTGGTGAGTAGATACTTGGTCGAAGTGGTTAAGAGCCAGTCATCCAGATATGGAAACACACAGAATCCCTGCAGTCTGAGATGAGCTGCAACTACATACATGCATTTGGTGAACACTCTGGGAACTGTGGTGAGACTAAACGGGAGCACTCGAAATTGTTAATGGCTGGCTCCCAGCCTGAAGTGAAGATACCGTCTGGCGTACCTGTCCATTCTGATATGGTAGTACGCATCCTTCAGGTCTACCGAGCACATCCAGTCGTCGATAATCAGAAGAGGAAGGATGGATTGGAACATGGCCATCCTGAATTTCAAGTTCTTCTTTGAGCAACCTTTCAGGAGCACTGAAAGGGTCTGTCTGAAGCGGAATCTCGAGACTCTTGATTTTGCAGACCCCCTTTGCCCAGGGGGTGGCATCTACCACTATAACTGTTTCCCCCTCTGCCCCAAGGGGAATGTCTCCCTGAGATCCCTGAAAAGGACCTTGAGCCTTCTTGAACCACAGTTTTACCATCACACCAATTACCGGAGAAGGATCAAAACAGATTCCGATGGCAGACAAGATATTTCCATCTTTCTTGCTACAGGAGAGTGTCTCTCTGACTGTAGGGCCAAACAATGATGAACCATTAAAAGGGTGCATTGACAAAAGATACCTTGAAAGATTCCGCAAAGTCACACAACTGCATCCAGGCATGGTGCCTAATGGCAATACTGGAACCAGTGGCTGTTGAGGTGCTTTCTGCAGCCTGGGAAAACAACCCCATGGATGAGTTGGACACTGACTGAAGAGTGGCCATTGTGGGGGAAAAGGTCTTGTGTTCCTCATCAGACATGGCGTCAGGAACCGAGCTAGATAGTGCCTGGATTAAATCTCTCTGTAGCCTGGTAAAGTGGGGTAAGTAGTTTAGCGCTCACAAAGCAAATGTGGCCAAAGCGTAAACCCTCTTTCCAAATCTATCCAAAACCCTAGACTCCCTGTTAGGGGAATGGACAAGGGAGCTTTCCTGAGCCAACTCCTTTATGGCGGTTACTGCAACCACCATGGCATCTACCGGGATCCTTTTGGTCCAGTGCAGTCTGTCTATGGGAGCACTGAGTAATTTGTCCACGCGGTTTGGGTATGGGCTGTACAGTGTCTGGTTCTTTCCATGCCCTGGTAGATACTAAATCAATAAGTGGATGCGCTGGCGGGGGACACACAAGCTGTAGATGGGATGTTGCCAAAAGCCTACAAAAGCACCATCTCCTCTGGGACAGGGTTTTGGGAGAACCATCCACCCATCCACCTTTTTGATGGCAGATCTCTAAAATGTCTGCAAAGGGGACATCAGGTGGAGGCCTAGGGGACCCCTTCCTTCCCTCAAAATCAGGGTCAGTAGTGACCCATTTCTGAAGGGAATCCAAGTGTCTCTTTTTACACTTCTTTTCCTAGGGACCTCCTTGGTGGGATGCTCTGGGGAGGTATCAGAAGAAATTTGATGTTCCACAGCTGTAAAAGGTTGAAGGCTTTCTAGGACTGGCTGCCCCAGTGGCAGATGTGAGGTCTTGGTGACAGATTCCATAGAGGTGGGGATCGGATGCAATGGTGGGAGAACCGGAAGTCCCTTAGGATGGAAGAGGACCCTCTCCACTACCTCAAAGGCAGACAGACTACAAGAACCAGAGAGTAATCCCTCCAGAGATACAGCTGATGGAGCAGACTTCTGCGGAGCCCCCACAATCCTCCACTCCGAAGGGGGAGTTAGTGCAGAGTTTTTGAACACAGAGGCTCTGAGGAGAAGCAACAGCTCTGAAAACTTTTGAGTCGAAGAAAGCTCCCCGGACTCAACATCTATGCTTCGGCTCCGGGATGCCCTGGGGCCCGGCACTGTTGGGGCTGAGGGCATTAGGGAGATAGTCAGACTCAAAATAACTACAACTACCAAATCCGATATCTCTGTTCTCGGGGCTATTGGAACCGGTGACACCAAAGCAGGGGGATGAATCGGAGAAGCAGCTACAGGATGGAAGGGGGAAGGTCTGCTCACAGATCCAGAAGGGCACAGAGCTAACAAAACCCCCATCTGAATCTGTCTTGAGAAATTGTCTCATTAGTCTATCCACCTCATGCTCGGACAAGCTTCAGGAAGACTTGACAGAAGAGGAAGCGGATGGTGGCCTGGACACTTTTTTGGGAGAAGCCTCCTTGAAGGGAGACCTCTGTACTGAGGCATCCGGCCCTGAAGTGACAGGGCGGGCATGGGGAGCCAAAGGAGAAGAGACCTAGACTGTCAGATCTGAAAGTCCCGGATCTGAAGTTTCTGGAGCCTTTCTTGGCAGACTGGAGGAGGATCTCTCTGGGGAATCCTTCCTATGTTCCCTGGCCTCCTTATGTTTCTTTACGGGGCTTTGAGCCCTTGAAGTGGAAGGCACAGAAGAAGCAGGAGAAGGAAGCAAGCCCATTAAAATGAGCTTGTTCCTATGGTCTGCCAGCTCCCATGGATTAAACTCCTAGCAGATGTCACAAGAACTGTCCAGGTGCACTGGGTCTAGACAGTAAACACACTCCCTGTGGGCATCAGATAAGGGAATCTTGTGCCCACAGGAACTGCATTTTTTTAAACTCAATGGTTTATCAAACATCTCAGCCTTTAATATGCAAAAAAAGAAGAAGTCTACCTATACTTAGGAGAGAGAGAAAGAAAGGAGAAAAAAGAAGAACAGAATGGAAAAGAAAACCGCGGGAAAGTCTAACTAGATCAAAACTTTATATATGAGCTCTAAGAGGTAAAAAGAGAAAACCGCGGGAAAGTCTAATTTGATCAAAACTTTATATATATATATATATATATATATATATATATATATATATATACATATATATATACATACATAGATAGATAGATATAGATATATATGAGAGCTAACAGGTAGAAATGGCAGGAAAGGATAGAAAAAGAATCAAGAAAACATGATTCAAGGCCAACTTACGAATTACCAAAAACTTTGAACAGGAGTTCTCAGATGCTTTTCTGACGAGTGGCCAATGATATCTGAGGTAATCTGGGAGAATGAGGCATTATGGGATGGAGAGGAGGAGTGCGAGCTTCGAATATTAAGCTTGTAAAGTGGCCAAATTAGATGGGAGGGTCAGATCCAAAACCCACAGGTTGAGGAACGAATGAAAATGATAATATCCGATTGATGCTTACATGGAAAAAGGAAAATAAAGAAGAAATAATAAAAATAGTGGGTGCCAATAGCACTGGGGAATACAGATTATAAAATGTTTAAGAAAATTATTCAAAAAAGAATGATGAGCATTTTGGACAAAATAATAATTAAGGGCATATATGGAGTAATGTGAAATGCTTGGGATAATAAAAGAAATAGATAAAAATATAGAATATTGAAAAGGTGAAGGAGAATGGCAGCTAGTGATGTGGCAAAAGTTTTGGAAGTATAAATTATAATGAAATGTGGAACATTTTGAAAGAATATTGGTATAGGAATGAAGATATTGAGTAAAATCAGTTTATGAAGTATCTTAAAGGTCAGTAATGGTGAATGGATAGTTAGGAAAAAAGCTCAAGATAAAGTGGGGGTGTGATGCAAGGGAGCCCAACGAGTATGTGGTTGTTTGTGAAGGTGATAAATGTAGTCCTACAAACCTGTGAGAATGGAATGGAAGAAGCAAGATGGAGAGGTAATAATGGATCAAGACTGCCATTAATGTTATTTTATGCAGATGACTTTGTATTAATAACAAAAACTATCGCTAAAAGAAGTGACTGGTAAAACTTAAGTATTACTGAGCAGAGAAGGCTTATATTTAAATAAAAAAAGTAATGGATTTGGCGAAGTGGCACAGATTGGAGGATTTTTTTCTCACAAGAAGGGAGGACTTTTAGTTATGTACTTACCATAACTTTAGATGTTTGGGATCCATCTCGCCTACATTCTGTACTGATGGGTTCGGAGCCGATCCTCGGCTCCGACTCGGCACGCTATACTATAGAGCGACGTCTCTTATTGGCTGAGCTATTCTACATCCCAGGATGCACCACCACAGCTTCCCCAGATCTTGTTTGTCCGCACACATGCACACACACATAGACTGTTGATATAATAATGCCAGGTGTTTCAAGATGAAACGGCTAAACTTGAACCGTCCGGTCTCTTTTGATCTCCAAGGCAGGGGGAAGGAGGGTGGGTTATTAGGAATGTAGGCGAGATGGATCCCAAACATCTAAAGTTATGGTAAGTACATAACTAAAAGATGTTATGTGATCCTATCTCACCTACATTCTGTACTGATGGGACAGCATCCCTAGCACCTGATTCCTGGGTGGCTCACTGGAAAACACTCCTGAGAACTGTGGAACCGAAGGAAGCTCGCCCCCGAGATGCCACGTCCAATTTGTAATGAGAAATAAATGTGTGAGGAGAGGACCAGGTAGCCGCAGCACAAATGTCACTAATGGCAAGCTTAGAATGAAAGGCTGTCGAAGTAGCCATAGCCCTTGTAGAATGAGCTTTCACTGAGTTTGTAAGTTCTTTATTAGAAAGGAAGTAAGTATGGCTGATGCAGTCCCTGATCCACTTGGCAATAGTGACCTTTGTGACGGCTTTGCCCAATTTATTGTCCGAAAAAGACACAAACAACTGATCTGTTTTCGGTGTTTGGTGCGTCCTATCCAAATAGAAACGCAATTGCCTGTGAACATCTAATGAGTGGAAGATGTATTCCGCTCTGTCTGAGTAGTTTGGGAAGAAAAAGTACAGTTTTGTACCTACCATAAATGTAGATGTTCGAGGATCCACATTGCTGCAGTCATAGCCTGTGGGTAGTCCGCTGTCCTCGGTCGGCCCGAATACCAAAGTGTTAGGCTGGCGTCGGTCATGGTCGCACAGATCTGACGTCAGTACGCAGTGGTACTAAAGCGCATGACCGACACCATATCCTCAGTCTTTCTTGCCCCAGATGTCAGAAGGCCTAAAAAAGAAAGGCCATAGCCAAAAATAGAGAAATACCCAACCACCAATATAGAAAAAATAATTACCCCAAAAGCAACACAGCAACCCTAAACTACAGAGGGGAAGGAGGGAGGGAAAATTGGACTGCAGCAATGTGGATCCTCGAACATCTACATTTATGGTAGGTACAAAACTGTACTATGTTCTTTGTCTCACATTGCTGCAGTCATAACCTGTGGGCAGAATCCCAAAGCAAAGGTAAGGGAGGTTGGCAAAATCAGAAAGCATTAGGAGCTGCTAACATGCCCTGTAAAACTGCAATGGCAAACCCAGTCCTAGATTTGGAATAAAGAGGTAGATGGTAATGTTTAGTAAAAGTGTGCACTGAACTCCAAGTAGCTGCCTCCAAAATATCCTTAGTAGCTACTCCCCTTAAAAAGGCAGTAGAAGTGGCAGTCGCCCTAGTGGAATGAGGTCTGATCCCAGCCGGAACATCCTTTCCATGATGAGAATAACAAAAAGCAATACAATGGCCAATCCACTTAGAAATAGTTTGTTTTGAAACAGGTTTTCCTTGTGAACCCAAGGCAAAAGAAATGAATAACTGTTGAGACTGCCTAAACCCTTTAGTTCTGCTCAAATAATAACGTAACTGCCTGTGAATATCCAAAGAGTGCAAAATTTTTTCCCCTTTATTTTGGGGATCAGCATAAAAAGTAGGCAAATGAATAGATTGGTTTAAGGCCACATTAGAAACAACTTTAGGCATAAAAGTAGGGTTAGTACGCAGGGATACCCTATCCTTATGAAATATCAGGAAGGGTTCAACTGCCATTAGAGCCTGTAATTCAGATACCCTCCTAGCAGACGTAATGGCCAACAAAAAAGCAGTCTTCCAAGACAAAAACTTCAACTCAGATGTAGCTGCAGGTTCAAAAGGAGGTAAAGTAAGCTTTTCCAACACAAAATTGAGATCCCAGGAAGGAGTAGGAGCTCTACGTGGGGGTCTTATGTTCTTTGCCCCTCTAAGAAATTGCTTAAACAAAGGGTGAGAGAATAATGGTGGGTCACAGTCATAGTGAGCAGAAATGGCTGCAGCATGAACTTTTACGGAGGAGAAAGACAAACCCTTGTCTAATAATTCTGTAAGATACTGAAGTATAACACTCAAATTAGGCACTGAAACATCAAAGCTCTTTGTTGTGCTCCAAAGAAAAAATCTCCTACATTTATCGGCATAAACTTTCCTTGTACTAGGCCGTCTGGCTTCCAAAATGACATTCAAAACTTGTTGAGGAAGCTGCGACCCCCCAGGGTCTAGAACAGAATATGCCAGGCTGTCAGATGCAGGGACTGTATCCTGACATTGAGGAAATGATTGCTTGCCTGGGACAAAAGGTGTGGAATTGATGGCAAAGGCCAAGGAGGCTCCCGTACTAAACTCCTCAGCAGAGGGTACCAGTGCTGACGTGGCCAATCTGGAGCTATTAGAATCATGCAAGGCTTGTCCTGTCTGACCTTCAAGAGCACCTTGGGAAGGAGAGGCAGAGGAGGAAAGGCATAGACGTGAAGGTTGTTCCAACTGAAAGATAGAGCATCCACTTTCCAAGCTTTTGGGTGAAACATCTTTGTGCAAAATTTTGGCAGTTGGAAATTTAGTGGAGAAGCGAACAGATCTATGTCTGGAGTTCCCCAAGCCACTGTCAACTGTTGAAATACATGAGGATCCAATTTCCACTCGTGGGGATCCACCATCTGTCTGCTCAAAACATCTGCTAAGGAGTTCTGTGCTCCTGGCAGAAACCTTGCTTGAAGAGTGAGGTGCAAACTCAGAGCAGTCTCCCACAAAATCATAGCTTGTCTGCAAAGAGGGTACGAATGGGTTCCCCCTTGCTTGTTGATGTACCACATGACTGTTGTGTTGTCTGTTCGAATCAACACCTGTCCCGGTTGAAGTAGATCCTTGAAAGCCATCAGTGCAAATTGGACTGCTAACATCTCCTTCATGTTGATATGCAAATGCTGTAGTCTGGGAGGCCACGCGTCTTGAATCCATTTCCCATTGAAGTGTGCTCCCCAAGCCATGTCTGAGGCATCTGTCGTTAAGATCTGACTCGCCTCTGGTCGGGTCACAAAGAGTCCCTTGTTTAGGTGACATTCCTGAGCCCACCACAAAAATTCCCTTTGGATGCAAGGTATTATCTGAATGACAGTGTCCAAATCGTGGCTGTGTTGAGTCCATACACTTTTGAGATACCATTGTAGCTTCCTCATATGTAGTTTGGCATTGGGAAGTACCAGAATACAAGATGCCATGAACCCCAAGGCTTGAAGGACTGTCCTTGCAGTCAACCTGGACAGTAGGGATAATTGCTGGAATTAAAGGGGAAGATTTCTTTGTTTGTCCGGGGTCAGAAAAGCCATCTGAGAGGCTGTATTCAGTCTCACACCCAGAAAGCACATGTCCTGAGAGGGTACTAGACTGGACTTTGTTTCGTTCACAGAATACCCTAGGCACCTTAACACTGCCATTACATACTGTAGATGCTGAAGTAACTTGACTTTGTCTTGAGCAAGAATCAGGCAATCGTCCAGATAAGGATAAATTTGTATTCCTCTTAGTCTTAAGAAGGCTATCACAGGAGCCAGGACCTTTGTGAACACCCTGGGCGCAGTAGATAAGCCAAAGGGCAATGCAGAGAACTGAAAATGAAAAGCACCAGCCCGAAAACGCAGGAACCTCCTGCAGCTGGGCCTGATAGGAATGTGAAGATAAGCCTCTTTGAGATCCAGAGTTACCATCCAGTGATCTTTGCCTAGCAGAGGCAGAAGTTGCTGCAAAGTTAACATCTTGAATTTTGGAATGTCTAGGTATGTGTTGAGAATAGACAAATCCAGAATTGGCCTCCAAGTGTTTCCTTTCTTTGGCACAAGGAACAGGCGAGAATAAAATCCTAGGCCTACTTCTGACGGAGGGACCCCCTGGATAGCCCCCATTTTTAAAAGTAAAGAAATCTGCTTGTGAGCCTCCAGCTTTTGCTGAGGAGGAACGTCCGGCATGCCTTTGAAAGGAGGCAAGGTGTGAAAATAAAACTTGTAGCCTCGATCTATAATGTCCAACACCCATTTGTCCTGGGTGACTAAAAGCCAATTTTGCTTGAAAAGTGCCAACTTTCCTCCTAGAGGAGCTGCCAGACAGGAGGGATCTGGCAGCTGGAGATACAGGTCATTGGGTCTGTTTACGAAAAGGCTGACCCCTGCCCTCACCAGATGATTGTGCAGGGGAACTCCACGTCCTAGGTCTGAAAGAACCCTGAGCATGAGCTCTGCCCCTACCACGTCTAGATCTGCCCCTAGACTGTAAATCAGAAGAAGGATAAGCCCATCCCTTTGCAGGCCAATTTCTGCTAAACTTAGGGGGCTGCACTTGTAAAAATTCCTTAACTGTCTGCATGGACTTAGCTTTGTCTTCCATTTTCTTCAAAACTGACTCCACAGGAGAACCAAACAGAACTTCAGATTGAAGGGGAGCATCCAAAATTCGAGCTTTAACATGCTCTGACAAATTCTGATCCTTAAGCTAGGCATGCCTACGAATAACTGAACCAGTGGCAGCCACCCTGGAAGAAGCCTGAAGAGCATCAAAGCCACACTGCAAAGAATGCTTACCTACCTGATCAGAGGCATGAACTAAATCCTGCAATTCCTTACACTCTATACCCTCAGCTAAAGCATCTACCTTAGATTTCAACTGACTTAACAGAAAATTCTGGTACTTCAGCATATGAAACTGGCAATTTAAAGCCCTCATCGCTAGTGTGGAGGAGGTATACACCTTTTTACCCCACCTATCCAAAGCTCTAGAATCTTTATCCAGAGGAACTGGATTCTTTACAACAAAAGCCCTGACACCCTTAGGTCCCTGGCTAACAGTTTCCGGGTCAGCTCTAGGACTCTTATACAAATATTTATGAGCCTCTGGCACTCTGTAATACCTGTCTGGCTTGACAGGGGCAGGAGGTAAAGAATCAGGATTAAGGGAAGCCTCAGAAAAAACATCCTGAACAACATCCAAAACAGGGGGAATGGCCAAGGGCCTATGCTGTGGTAAAAACAAAAATTCCCTAAGCCTCTTACGAGAGTCTGAGAAATCCTGACCTTCCCACTTAAAATGCTCCCTCATGGAATGCAGGGTTTCAGAAAAGGAAAAATCCTCTGGAGGGGAAGCAGAAGGACAGGAATCCTCTGCATCCGAATCAGAATAAGGAGGAAAATCCTGAATGTCCTCAGCTGAAGACTCAGAGTAATCTGAGGAATGCTCCAATCCTTCCACCTCTGTCTCCACCCTAGGCCTCTTATCCGGAGGGGGCATAGAACCTCTGATTAAAGTAATCAAATCCTCTGCCATTTTCAGCATATGTTTTTTAGGAACAGAACCTGCAGAACTAGGGCTGACACCTGTGCCAGAAAGACCAGGCCTGGCTTTAGAAGGTGCTTTAGTGACAGAAGTAGAAGGCCTAACAACCTTATGTAAAGAAGGAGCTACAGAAACTTGAGAGGCCCCCTCGGCCTGACCGAACTCCTGAGAGGCCACTTCCTGTAAGATTAAAGGCTCCCCCTGAGATTCAGCTGAAACCTCGGCTGGATCCACAGATTCCACCGTAGTTTCCAAAGAACCGGCGCCCGCAACGGACGACTCATCCTGCTTGGACTTTAACGATTTTTCTTTTCACTTCTTAGCGGTAGCGGGCGTCGGAGGATCCGACGGCATGTTGTAGTTACACCGCTTACCGAAAACAAGTCTAGCACAATCTAACCTGCGTTTAATGGTGTGCTTATTAAATCTAGCGCAAAAGCGACACCCGACTACGTCGTGCTCAGGCCCCAAGCAAGGAATACAGAGAGAGTGGTAATCCCTATGAGGTATCTGTTTCCCACAAGAAATACAATTATTAACTTTTTCTGACATCCGGATTTAACTGAGGCAAGAAAAGACAAAAATATTCCCCAACGGGGTACTTAGCCCAACTTGGTCTTCGGTCTGAAACTCAGAATACGAAAATTTCAGGACGCCGAACGGCACTTGCAAACGCTGCTTCTGCTTCGGACCATGCGGCAAGAAAGACTGAGGATATGGCGTCGGTCATGCGCTTTAGTACCACTGCGTACTGACGTCAGATCTGAGCGACCATGACCGACGCCAGCCTAACACTTTGGTATTCGGGCCGACCGAGGACAGCGGACTACCCACAGGTTATGACTGCAGCAATGTGAGACGAAGAACATCTGGAAGTTCCAATGACTGTTGAAGACAAAAACTAGAACAAACCTTGGGAACAAAGGATGGATTAGGCCTGAGGGATACTCTATCCTTGTGAAAAACCAGGTACGGTGGTTTGACACATACGGCTTGAAGTTCCGAAACTCTTCTGGCTGATGTAATTGCCACCAAAAAAGCAGTCTTCCAAGAAAGAAATTTCAAGTCACAAGTTGCTGCCGGTTTGAAGGGGGAAGAGGTCAAAGCACCTAACACGAAATTAAGATCCCACGGTGGAGCGGGATGAGAAATCGGAGGTCGTAGCAGCCCAGCACCTTTCATAAAGGCTTTACACAATTTATTGTTCATCAAAGGTGGGTCTATACTTTCATGAAAATTAGAAATAGCTGCCAATTGAACCTTGATGGTAGAGACCGAAAAACCTTGATTGAATAAAGAAGCTAAAAACTTAAAAACTTCTGGCACCGGGGCAGTAATGGGATCTAATCCCCGGAGTTGGGCCCAAATAGCGAATCTCCTCCATTTGCTGTTATACATTTTTTTAGTCGAAGTCTTGTGGGCCGAGGACAAGATATGTATGACTTCCGAGTCCAAAACATGGTTCCTGACTATGGTCGGAAGTGGAGGAGCCAAGCTGTTAACCTCAACGAGTGAAGGGACTGATGAAGCTGACCCGACTGGTGGATCAAGAGGTCTGGAACCTGGTCCAGGAACCATGGACCGTGCAGTGCGTATTTCCGAAGAAAGGGCAGCCAGACTTGACGAGGCCAGTATGGGGCAACTAAAATCATCTTGCTCTGCAAGTGAATCGCCTTCTGGATCACCCTGGGAAGAAGGGGAACTGGTGGAAAGGCGTACAGTAGGCCGGTGGGCCAAGCTTGGACTAGGGCGTCCTTGGGAAACTCCCCCGGAACTGGGGTGAGAGAGAAGAACTGTTGACATTTCGTGTTGAGAGGAGTTGCAAAGAGGTCGCAACAAGGAGTTCCCCATCTTCTGAAAATCTGAGTTGCCACTCTGTCATTCAGAGACCACTCGTGCGGGGAGAGAATAGTTCTGCTCAGTCTGTCGGCTATCACATTGGATCTCCCCGGAATGTGTGTTGCTACCAAGAAACGGTTGGTTGCAATCGCCCAATCCCATACTTTCATGGCCTCTCTGCAAAGGGGGTAGGACCTGGTCCCTCCCTGCTTGTTCAGGTACCAGACTACTGACATGTTGTCGGACTGAATGGCAATCATGCCCTGGGGGAGGTAACTGTGTAGTGCTTGTAGCGATAGAAGCACCGCCCTCATTTCCAGTATGTTGATGTGGAGGGAACTCTCGTCGGGGTGCCACTTGCCTTGGACTGACCTGCCCAGGTAATGTCCCCCCCACCCCGTCTGGGAGGCGTCCGTAGTCAAAGTGGCCACTGGAGGTGGAGGAACGAAGGGTCGCCCCTGATCCAGGTTGGAGGAAAGAAGCCACCAACGGAGATCCTGTTTGCACGTCTCCGTGATCAGAATGAGGTGACTGAGGGAGATCCTGATAAGACCACTGGACTGACAGGAGCCACTGGAGAATCCTCATATGCAATCTTGCTAAGGGAACTAGGAGAACGGTAGCCGACATGGAACCCAACAGTTGTAGGACCATCCTGGCTGGGGCTCGGCATTTGAGGAGCAATGCTTGAACTTGAGACTGTAATATTTCTATCCTCTCTGTAGGAAGATAGACCCGCATTTGCTTTGAGTCTATCTCTACTCCGATAAACCGTATGCGCTGAGATGGCAGCAACACAGACTTTTCCCAATTGAAGGTGATTCCTAGGGAGGTGCCTAGAGATATAGTGGCTGCTAGGTTCTGTAAGAGTAGATGCCTGGAGGTGGCAGTTAGGAGCCAGTCGTCTAGGTATGGAAACACCTGGAATCCTAGACTTCTCAGGTGAGCAGTCACCACTGCCAAACATTTGGTGAACACCCTGGGGGCTGTGGTGAGACCAAAGGGCAGTGCACAGAACTGGAAATGACTGTCTCCCAGGCTGAAGCGCAAGTGTCTTCTGGACGCCTGATCTATCAGGATATGATAATAGGCGTCCTGGAGATCTATGGAGCACATCCAAGCACCTTCCTCCAGCAGCGGGAGAATGGATTGTAAGGTGACCATCCGGAACTTGGACTTCTTGACAGAACGGTTGAGTTTGCTGAGATCCAAGATGGGCCTCATGTCCCCGGTCTTTTTTGGCACCAAAAAGAATCTTGAGTAAGTCCCCAATCCGGTCTGGTCTTCGGGGACTGGTTGGATGACTCCTTTTTGAAGCAGCTTTGAGATTTCGATGGCTGCGAGATCCCGCTGACTGGGTGGTGGGTCCGGGATTTTCCGGGATGGTGGTGGTGGGGGGGGGGGCTGAGAAAAAGGGATGGTGTAACCTCCGGCAATGATTCGGAGCACCCATCGGTCCTGAGTGATATTCTCCCAGGCCATTAGGTGCCTCGAAAAATGACCTCCGACTGGCTCCGGAGCGGCGCAGTCGGGCAATCCTTCAGGGATGCTGGAAGGTTGAGGAGCCACGAAAGGACTCACGGTCTCCAGTGTTGCGGGGGCCTCTGCCGCCTCTGGGACGGCATCTTCCTGAAAAATTTCCCCCTCCTCTGCCTCTAGAAGGGGAATCATCCTGCTGTGAGGGTTAAGTCTTTTGGGATTTACGGAACCACATTTTCCCCCCTCTTCTAGCCTTGGGATAAGGCCGGAAGGGAGTGGAAAAGCGTGCCCCTACGGCAGTCAAAGTCTTACCCTCTTGTTCACAGCGGGTCAAGGTGTCCTTTACCTTGGGTCCAAACAAAGAGGACCCATCAAAGGGAGAGTCGGCAAAGGAAGACTTGAAGGTCTCCGCAAAGTGACACAGGCGGAGCCAGGCTTGTCTCCGTAGAGCAACACCTGTTCCCGCCGCTCTACTCGCCCCCTCGGCTGCATACAAAATGAGCCTCATGGACGAGTTCGATAATGATGATAAGGTAGCCAGCTGAGAGCTAACCGTCTGGGCCAACTGCTCAGGTAGGTTACCAGAGAGGGTATCTGAAAGTTCCTTGACCAGATCCCTCTGAAGTCTGGTGAAGTGCGTCAGATAATTCAGAGACCTTAAAGTAAAGGCTGCTGAAGTAAGGGTGCGCTTCCCGTACCGATCCATGCTCCTAGACTCTTTATTAGGAGGATGGACGGACGTAGACGCCTCTGCCACATCTTGTTGGGTAGCAGATGCCACCACCAGGACATCTACAGCCACACCTTTAGAAAGGAATTCCTTTTCGGGGGGGCTGAAAGAAATTTATTAGGGCGAGCTGGCACCGGTTCCACAGAATCCGGGTGCTCCCACGCCCTTCGAGAGATCAAATCCAGAAGCTCATCGAAGGGCGGAGACACCCAGGAGGCGGAGGGCTGAGCCCTGAAGGCCTTGAGGAATACCGACTCCTCAGCAGAAGGGGGTTTGGACTGCCAGTCGCCTCGTTGCTTCAGGATTTCTAAGATGTCCGCAAAGGAGACATCATCCGAGGACGACTTGGGGGACCCCTCCGCATCATTGAGGTCGGTGTCCGAGGTGAGAGACTCATCCGGGGAGTCGACGTGCTTCCTCTTGCACTGTCTCTTCCTGGGAGGTTCCTCCGAAGAAGCCTCAGAAGGACCTCCAGGAAGGGGGGAACCCCCAATGGGGGTGACCTCAGGCCCCAGGACTCCGCTGTCTTGAGACAGGGGGACTACAAAGGAACCAGTCTCCGTGCCAAGGGAAGGTGCCGGAGAGATGGTGGAGGTAGCCAAGGAAGATTTGGCCAAAGCACTCCTCATGGCCCTGAAGGCCGGACCCCCCCCACCCCCGAGTCCTCGGAAGGTCCGACCCCCGAGGCCACAACAGTAGACGGTACCCCCGCAGCCGAAGCACCGAGAGGGAGGCTCGGAACCGAAACCATCGGTCCCGAAGCGTCACCCCCGGGGCCGACCGAGGAGGTCCGTGTACCGAACTCCAACCCGAAGGTCGGGGTTGGAGTAAGGGTCGGAGCCGACCCGAAAACCTCCACCGGCTCCACCAGCACCGACTCCAACGGTGCCGAGGCTGTTGGAGGAGGAACCAAGACAACAGGGTGGACAATCGGCTCCGGAGCCAACTGGGCTGGAGCAGAGACTAACATTTGGAAGACTGGAGACTGAAACAGCCTTTGAAGCACCCTGTCTATATTCGAATCGGACATCCTCGAGGACCGAGAAGAGACCGATCGGGCCCGAGTTGACTTCTCCGCCGGTTCCGAAAGACTGGGGGACTGGCTCCGGTTCCGAAAGACTGGGGGACTGGCTCCGAATAGTCTCAAGTAGTATCGGCGCCGAGGGAGATTCCACCAGCACAGCAATTTCCCTCGGAGCCGATGGGGACTTCGGCGCCGAGGTAGAAGAGTCTGAGCGAGCGACCTTTCTCGGCTCCGAAAAGTACAGTTTTGTACCTACCATAAATGTAGATGTTCGAAGATCCACATTGCTGCAGTCCTTACATATGGGTAGTCCGCTGTCCTCGGTCGGCCCGAATACCAAAGTATTAGGCTGACGTCGGTCAAGGCGCTTAAAACTGACATCAGGACGTCAGGGTACAAAAGCGCATGACCGACGTCATATCCTCAGTCTTTTCTTGCCCCAGATGTCAGAAGGCCCTAAAAAGAAAGGGCAAAACCAAAAAACAGCAAAAAACAACCAACCACCCCTGCACGAACCATATTTACAATATTTACAACCCAAACCACACAACCACCTCTAACTACAGAGGGGAAGGAGGGAGGGTAAATTGGACTGCAGCAATGTGGATCTTCGAACATCTACATTTATGGTAGGTACAAAACTGTACTATGTTCTTCATCTCACATTGCTGCAGTCCTTACATATGGGTAGAATCCCAAAGCAGAGGTAAGGGAGGATGGCAAAACTATAAAGCATTAGGAGCTGCCAAAATGCCCTGTAAAATTGCAGTGGCAAATCCAGCCCTAGATTTAGAGTAAAGTGGAAGGTGGTAATGCTTAGAGAAAGTATGCACTGAACTCCAAGTAGCTGCCTCCAAAATATCCTTAGTAGCCACCCCCCTTAAAAAAGCTGTAGAAGTGGCAGTAGCCCTAGTGGAATGAGGCCTAATCCCAGGTGGAATCTCCTTACCATGATGGGAATAACAGAAAGCAATACAAAAACCAATCCACTTAGAAATAGTTTGTTTTGGAACAGGTTTGCCCTGAGAACACAAAGCAAATGAAACAAACAACTGCTGAGACTGCCTGAACCCTTTAGTTCTGTTCAAATAATATCGCAACTGTCTGTGTATATCCAAAGTGTGCAAAATCTTCTCCCCTTTATTTTGGGGGTTTGCATAAAAAGTAGGCAAATGAATAGTTTGGTTTAAAGCCACACTAGAAACCACTTTAGGCATAAAGGAAGGGTTAGTACGCAAAGACACCCTATCCTTGTGGAAAATTAAGAAAGGCTCAACCGCCATAAGGGCCTGTAATTCAGAAACCCTTCTCGCAGATGTAATGGCCAACAAAAAAGCAGTCTTCCATGATAAATATTTCAACTCAGCAGTCGCTGCAGGCTCAAAAGGTTGTAGAGTGAGTTTCTCCAACACAAAATTGAGATCCCAAGCAGGAGTAGGAGCTCTACGTGGGGTCTTATATTCTTTGCCCTCTAAGGAATTGCTTAAACAAAGGATGAGAAAATAATGGTGGGTCACAGTCATAGTGAGCAGAAATTGCTGCAGCATGAACCTTTATAGAGGAGAAGGACAAACCTTTGTCCAATAACTCAGTAAGATATTGAAGAGCAACACTTAAGTTAGGTTTAGAAACATCAAAGTCCTTTGCTGTACTCCAAATTAAAAATCTCCTCCATTTATCTACGTAAACTTTCCTTGTACTAGGCCTTCTGGCCTCCAAAATAACATTCAAAACTTGTTGTGGAAGCTGAGACCCTTCAGGGTTTAAAACAGAATATGCCAGGCTGTTAGATGTAGAGAGTGAAGTTTGACATTGAGTAAATGACTGTTCTTCTGAGACAGCAGGTGTGGAATCGAAGGCAAAGGCCATGGAGGCTCCCGTACCAGACTTCTCAGTAATGGGTACCAGTGCTGTCGAGGCCAATCCGGAGCTATTAAAATCATGGTTGGCTTGTCCTGTCTGACCTTCAGGAGTACCTTTGGGAGGAGAGGCAGTGGTGGAAAGGCATACACGTGAAGATTGTTCCAATTGAATGAGAGAGCATCCACTTTCCAAGCCATGGGATGAAACCTTTTCGTGCAAAACTTTGGCAGCTGGTAATTTAGTGGAGAAGCGAACAGATCTATGTCTGGAGTTCCCCATAACACTGTCAATTTTTGAAATACATGAGGATCCAATTTCCACTCGTGGGGATCCATAATTTGTCTGCTCAACACATCTGCTAAGGAGTTCTGTGCTCCTGGCAGAAACCTTGCCTGAAGATTTAGCTGCAAACTGAGAGCAGTCTCCCACAAAATCATTGCTTGTCTGCATAGAGGATATGAATGTGTCCCCCCTTGCTTGTTGATGTACCACATGACAGTTGTGTTGTCTGTTTGAATCAACACCTGCCCTGGAAGAAGTAAATCCTTGAAAGCTATCAATGCAAATTGGACTGCTAACATCTCCTTCAAGTTGATATGTAAATGTTGAAGTCTGGCAGGCCACGTGTCTTGTACCCATTTTCCATTTAGATGAGCTCCCCAAGCTTTGTCTGAGGCATCTGTCGTCAGAATCTGACTCGCCTCTGGTCGGGTCACAGAGAGTCCCTTGTTTAGGTGACATTCCTGAGCCCACCACAAAAATTCCTTTTGAATGCAAGGTATTATCTGAATGACAGTGTCCATATCTTGGCAGTGTTGTGTCCATACATTTTGAGATACCATTGTAGCTTCCTCATATGCAGTTTGGCATTGGGAAGTACCAGAATACAAGATGCCATGAACCCCAAGGCTTGAAGGACTGTCCTTGCAGTCAGCCTGGACTGACGAGACAATTGATGGAAATAAAGAGAAAGATTCTTTTGTTTGTCCGGGGTCAAAAGGCCATCTGGGATGCTGTATTCAGTCTCACACCCAGAAAGCACATGTCCTGAGAGGGTACTAGACTGGACTTTATTTCGCTCACAGAATACCCTAGGCATCTTAACACTGCCATCACATACTGTAAATGATGAAGAAGTTCGTCCTTTCCTTGAGCCAGAATCAGGCAATCGTCCAAATAAGGATAGATTTGTATTCCTCTTAGCCTGAAGAAAGCTACCACTGGAGCCAGAACCTTCGTGAACACTCTGGGCGCAGTAGATAAGCCAAAGGGCAATGCAGAGAACTGATAATGAAAAGTCCCAGCCCGAAAACGCAGATACTTCCTGCAACTGGGCCTGATAGGAACATGAAGGTAAGCCTCCTTGAGATCCAGAGTCACCATCCAGTGATCTTTGCCCAGCAGAGGTAAAAGCTGCTGTAACGTCAACATTTTGAACTTGGGAATGTCCAGATATGTGTTGAGGATAGATAAGTCCAAAATGGGTCTCCACGTGTCCCTTTCTTTGGTACTAGAAACAGGCGAGAATAAAATCCTAGGCCCACTTCTGGCAGAGGGACCGGTTGTATAGCTCCTATTTGAAGTAGAAGAGAAATTTGGTTGTGAGCCTCTAGTCTTTGCTGAGGAGGAACGTCTGGCATGCCTTTGAAAGGAGGCAAGGTATGGAAATAAAACTTGTAACCTCGGTGTATGATATCCAGTACCCATTTGTCTTGGGTAATTAAAATCCAATTTTCCTTGAAAAGTGCCAACCTTCCTCCCAAAGGTGCTGCCAGGCAAGAGGGATCTGGCAGCTAAAAAGTAGGTCATTGGGCCTGTTTACGAAAGGACTGGCCCCTACCCTCACTCAAGATTGTGCAGGTGAACTCCTGTTCTAGGTCTGAAGGAACTCTGAGCTCTACCCCTACCACGCCTAGATCTACCCCTAGACTGAGAATCATAAGAAGGATACGTCCACCCCTTAGCAGGCCAATTCCTACTAAACTTTTGAGGCTGGACTTGCAAAAGACCCTTAACAGTCTGCATAGACTTAGCCTTGTCCTCCATTTTCTTCAAGACTGATTCCACAGGTGGACCAAACAACACTTCAGACTGCAAAGGAGCATCCAAAATCCTTGTTTTAACATGGTCAGAAAAATTCTGATCCTTCAGCCAGGCGTGCCTGAAGAACTGAACCAGTGGCAGCCACCCTAGACGAGGCCTGCACAGCATCAAAACCACATTGTAAAGAATGCTTACCAACCTGCTCAGAGACATGCACCAAATCTTGTAACTCTTTACACTCAATGCCTTCTGCCAGAGCATCCACCTTAGATTTCAATTGAGAAAGAAGAAAGTTTTGATATTTCAACATATGAAACTGGCAATTCAAAGCCCTCATTGCTAAGGTAGAAGAAGTATAGACCTTCTTTCCCCATCTATCCAAACTCTGGCCTCTTTATCTAGAGGAACCGGATTTTTTACAACAGAGGCCTTGACACCCTTGGGTCCCTGACTAATAGTTTCTGGGTCCGCCCTAGGACTCTTAGAAAGATATTTATGAGCCTCAGGCACCCTGTAATACCTATCAGGTTTAACAGGCGCAGGAGGCAGAGAATCAGGATTAAGCGAAGCCTCTGAAAACACATCCTGCACAACATCCAGAACAGGTGGTATAGCTAAGGGCCTATGTTGAGGTAAAAGCAAAAATTCCCTAAGCCTTTTCCGAGAATCAGAGAAGTCTTGACCTTCCCACTTAAAATGTTCCCTCATAGAGTGAAGTGTCTCTGAAAAAGAAAAATCCTCTGGAGGAGAAGCAGAAGGAGTGGAATCTTCTGCATCAGAATCAGAATAAGGAGAGTACTCCTGCAAGTCTTCAGCCGAAGACTCTGAAACATCTGAAGCCTGTTCAAAACTTCCCAACTCTGGCTCCACCCTAGGCCTCTTATCAGGAGGGGGCAAAGAACCTCTAATCAGAGTAATCAAATCTTCTGCCATTTTAAGCATGTGCTTCTTAGGCACAGACCCTGCTGAACTAGGAGTGACACCAACAGAAGATAAACTTGGCCTGCCCCTGGGAGAAGCCTTGGAAACAGAAGGAGAGGGCCTAACCACCCTGGGAAGGGAGGGGAGTACAGTAACCTGAGAAGCCCCTTCAGCCTGCCCTGCCTCAAGAGAGGCCACATCCTGCAAAATTAAAGTCTCCCCCTGAGACTCTAAAGAAGTCTCCGTCGGACCCACCGGTTCCACTGAAGCCTCTACAGAACCGGCGTCCGGAACGGACGACTCATCTTGCCTGGGTTTAACTGTTTTGTCTTTGCGCTTCTTCGTGGAAGCGGGCGGAGAATCCAACGGCATATTATAATTGCACCGCTTCAAGACCAGCCTAGCACAATCTAACCTTCGCAATAGTGCGCTTATTGAACCTAGCACAAAGCGACACCCGACTACGTCGTGCTCAGGCCCCAAACAAGGAATGCACAAAGAATGATAATCCCTATGCGGTATCTGTTTCCCACAAGAAATACAATTAATTCACTTTTCTGACATCCGGTACTACACTGAGGCAAGAAAAAACCAAAATAATCCCCAACGGGGTACTTAGCCAACTTGGATTCGGTCTGAAACTCCGAACTCGAAAAATTTCAGAACGCCGAACGGCACTTGCAACGCTGCTTCTGCATCGGACCATGCGGCAAAAAAGACTGAGGATATGACGTCGGTCATGCGCTTTTGTACCCTGACGTCCTGATGTCAGTTTTAAGCGCCTTGACCGACGTCAGCCTAATACTTTGGTATTCGGGCCGACCGAGGACAGCGGACTACCCATATGTAAGGACTGCAACAATGTGAGATGAAGAACATCCAATGGAGCCGGGGAAGGTCACCCGCCTCTTGATGCTCGAGCGCTCGGCTCCGAAGACAGAGGTGTCGAGGCTGGAGGCATCGAGGCAGACCGTTCTGACCTCGACTCCGAAGTCCGTGGAGCCGACAGAGAAGCCTGCCTTGATTTTTTTGCTGTCGGCTCCGATGGACTAGTCGGAGCCAAAGACGACTTCTTCCTGGAGGGAGAGGGGGAAGAAGATAAAGCCTCCTCAAAAGAAGGGGTGATAAGCCCCTTCAGTATCAATTTGTTTTTCCTCTCTTGGAGGACACGAGAAGAAAACGCGTGGCATATACTGCAAGACTCTTGAAGGTGCTTTGGGCCTAGGCAATAAACACATAGAGTGGTCATCCGTGATTGACATTTTGTACCCACACTTGGTACATTTTTTAAACCCCGAAGGCCTATGTTCCTTCGACATCACCACAAAGGCACACACCAAAACCAGACTAATGAAAAAACAACTAACCACACAGAGATGCAAATCCCTCTAATTTAAACAGGATAGGCCAGTAAATCAGACACAGACTGAAACTATAACACAGCTCTAGAAGAGCTGAGGCAAGGCCCCTCTAACTAAAACGGGACCTTGACGTTAGAGGAACAAATACCACACAAAAAACTTTAAGCAAGAAAGGAGGCTGTAACACGGCCTGAAGTAGAGCGCGAGGAAACCCCTACTATTTAAGTGGGAACCTAACGCTAAAAATAAATTCACACAAACTTTCAACAAACCACACAAAATGATAAGTAGCTGTTAAAACAGCTTTTTGGGTGAAAATTTTGACAGAAAAATTGTCAGTAAAGAGTACTTAGCTCAGCCAAGTGGAGACCACGTCTATTGCTGTCAAGCGGCAAACGAGATCTGGGGAAGTTGTGGTGGTGCATCCTGGGATGTAGAATAGCTCAGCCAATAAGAGACTTCGCTCTATAGTATAGCGTGCCGAGTCGGAGCCGAGGATAGGCTCAGAACCCATCAGTACAGAATGTAGGCGAGATAGGATCACATAACATCTGATAAAGAAAATAAGAAGATTGAGAGAGTGGTGAAACATATTTCAACTGTCTTTAAGAAAAAAAGTTTATATGCTAAATGCATATGTTTTGGGGAAATTAAGTTGTTTAGGTGGTGCATATTTGTTTCTTACTTGCATGGAAAAAACTATTATAATCTTTTTTTAGCTTCTTATGGGGTTCAAGATTAAATCCAGTGAATAGGTACAAGTACATAATGGGAAAGAAAATGATGGAGGGGCTAAATTTAATAAATCTTGTTTTTTGGCTTCAATGCATCTACTTATTTGTTTTTATCTCCTTGGATCTCATTGTTACCAGCACAGCCCTAGAACCCAATGTCCATGCCATGTCTACTAGCTACTCCCCAAACCCCCGGACTTGCATAGTATTTTTGCTGGGGCCATTTGTGAATCTTGAGGACATCCTGGGGGCTCTGCTCATCTATGCTTCCGTCCAGGGGAATTTTTGTTTCTGACCTACCCACTCCATTACCCCCCCCCCACCACCACCACCACACACACACACACACACACACACTGTTGACTTCCGCAGGCAACTCCCCTCTTTGGACCATGCTTTCCCTACAGGGACAGTATCAACGAGCATCCTCCCATCTGGGATGGACAGGTCCATCCCTTCCCTGCCACTGAAGTCACCCGAACCACTAACTGAACCTGAACAATGTAAAGAAATAAAGCAAAAGAAAATATAAAGAGAATGTAAAAATATGGATAGAAAAAGATAAACTGAGATACGTGATGTTAAAAGATAGGAAAAGTTGGTATATAATGAAATAATCTTTTTGTATTTCCACCGGAAAATGTAGGAAAATATGTGAAAGATGCTATTAGAGAAAGTCAAAAGAGATATGGCAATTTTTAGGGGGTGGCTTATTAAGTTGGCACAATTGCCATTAAGAAAAAATAGTTTATATGAAAAAAGGTTTTGCAATGTATGGAAAGTTGAAGAAACATTGCAATATTTTTTTCTGGATGGCAAAAGAAGCAATGATTTTTGGAATGCTTTTAAAAGGACATATAAATGGAAAGGATTTGAGAATATGGACATGAAAGAACAGTTGTGTAAGAACTTACCATAACTTTAGATGTCCTTCTCTTCCATGCTTTAATATTCATCACAGTAGGGAGGTTGCTGAGCCATAAACCGACATAGGCTTTAAAAGTGACGTCTGCATGTACTCCCTTCAGAATGGACTGCCGCATACAGTAGTACCCCTGAAGGAAGATAGGAAAGATAAAAGGAAGTCCCTTCAGACTCACATGAAGACCAGACCATAGGGTACTTGATAGCCTATGTCTGCTGCTGAGGATAGCTGGATGAAGGACTATGTCTCCACAGGTAACTAACTGGTGAAGAAGGTAATGAGAGTAACAAAAGAGGGGGTAGGAGGGAGGGACCGA
Organism: Protopterus annectens; assembly: GCF_019279795.1. Taxonomy (NCBI): domain Eukaryota; kingdom Metazoa; phylum Chordata; order Ceratodontiformes; family Protopteridae; genus Protopterus; species Protopterus annectens. Next base: position 209,235,320 of record NC_056728.1, on the reverse strand, counting down.
ATACTGCAACATGAAGGACATCTAAGGTTATGGTAAGTTCATACACAACTGTTCTATGTCCTTCTATTCCCATGTTGCACTATTCATCACAGTAGGGAGAGTACCAAAGCTTTTAACTAAGAGCCTGGGTGGCGGTATGTGGTCCCTGGTCAATGAGACCTTGTAAGATAGATCTGGCAAACCGATCTCTAGCTCTGGAGACTAAATCTAGTTTGAATTGTTTGGTAAAGGTATGAACTGAAGCCCAAGTAGCAGCTTCTAAGACAGAGGCGTAGTCTGCCCCCTTGAAAAAGGCAGCTGAGGAGGCAGCTGCTCTGGTTGAATGGGCTTTAACATGTCAAGGTAAAACTTTGCCATGACTGGAATTGCATGTACAAATGGCCTTAGAGATCCAAGACAAAAATTGGCTGTTTACAGACTGCCTTCCCCTAAAGCCCTTGGATGGAAGGAAATGAACAGCTGGTCAGACTTTCTAATAGGTCTGGATTGGTCTAAATAATACATAAGTTGTCTCTGGACGTTTAATGAATGAAGAGTCCTTTCTGAGGAATTTTGAGGGTGGGGTAGAAAACAGGAAGGTTAATGGACGGCACAGTGGTGCAGCGATACTGTTGTCTCACAGCAAGAGGTTCTCCAGTTCAATTCTCGTCTGGAGTGCCTTGTGTGTGGAGTCTGCATGTCCTCCCTGCGTTTGTGTGGGTTTTCTCCAAGTGCTCCGGTTTCCTCCCACTTTGTAAAAACATGCATCTGCAGCGTTTCTCCCCAGAACTTCGCTGAATAATTGGCTTCATTCCAAGTCGGACTTTCCCAGTAAAACAAATACTAAATAAATAAATAAAAATAATGGTCTGATTTAGTGAGAGCTAATTAACCACTTTAGGCATGAAGGAGGAGTTAGTCCTTAGACAGACTCTGTCTGTATGAAAGGTAAGGAGGGATGGTCATCAGGGCTTGTACTTCCTTTCTTTTCTTTTGCTGTCTTGGCCAAAAGGGAGTCACCAGCAGGATTTTTGGTTTGTCCCTCTGAATTTTCAGAAGGACCTTCTGAATTAGTCTGAAGGGGGAAGGCACAGAGATACAGCCCTACCCAAGAAAAAGAGAAGGCGTTCACTTTCCAAGCTTGAGGATGTGGATCCCTTGTGCAAAACAGAAGCATCTGTCTGTTCTGGAAGGAGGCAAACAGAGCTGCTTGCGGAATACCCCACTTGTGAATTAGATCCAGAAACACCTCTCTGTGAAACATCCATTCATGAGAGGGTGCTGAAGTTCTGCTGAAAGTGTCTTCCATAACATTCTCTGTTGAAGGAATGTACGCTGCTAGCAGGTGAATATGAAGTGCTGATGCTAAAGTCCAGATTTGTGTGGCTAGACTGCAAAGAGGGTAAGACCTCATCCTCCCCTGTTTATGTACCACAGGAGAGTCATATTGTTTGATTTCTTTCAGTGTGCCAGGGAGTAGGGCTATTTTGAAGGTCTGAAGGCTAGAAGTGCCCTCATTTCTTTGATGCTGATATGGTCTCTTTGCCTAAATGTAAACCATTTCCTCTGCACAGTGTTTTGTTTGTGGTTGTGCAGTAGCACTGCTCCCCACCCTATGTCTGAGACTTCTGTAAAGATCTGCTGTAAGGAGGGAGGTACCTGTAAGGGGGCTCCCTGGTTGAGAGTCATGGCGGTAATCCACCACTGTAGTTCTTTCTTCAGGCATGGTAGGAGGGGGAGAGGGGTATCCAGAGGGTAAGTGGGTTGACTCCATAATGTCTTCAGAACCCACTGGATCTTTCTCATATGAGGGAGCACGGGAATCAGGGATGCCATGTGACCTAACATTCTTAGGAATTCCCTGACTGGTAAGTAAGGTAGAGTGAAAAGATTGTTGAAGTAGAGGGTGAAGTCCATTATCCTCTGATCTGGGATAAAGGCCTTCATCCGGTCTGTTCTGATTTTGCACCCCAAGAAGATTAGGTCTTGAGTGGGGGTGAGGTGGGATTTCCCCTTGTTTATAGTGAATCCTAACTGTGCTAGGGTACTGGTCACCTTTTATAGGTGGTGGTGGAGGTTTGACGGTCCTGATGAAGAATTAACAGGTCTAGGTATGGATACCTTTGAATACTCTGAGTTCTGCAGTGAGCAATCACTGGGGCTAAGCATTTTGTAAACACTCTAGCTGCTGTGGAAAGTGCAAAGGGTAATGCAGAAAACTGAAAATGCAAGGAACCTACTGAAAACTGTAGGAATTTCCTGTAGTCTAGGTGTATAGGAATGTGTAAGTAGGCATCCTTCAAACCCAGAGCTACCATAAAGGCCTGGTTTGGGATGAGGGGTAAGAGTAGATGTAAGGTGAGCATTCTGAATGTGGGGACCATGAGGAAAAGGTTGAGGACAGATAAGTCCAAAATTGGTCTCCAAGGGCCATCTTTCCTTGGTACCAGAAACATTCTTGAGTAAAAACCTCTGTTTATTTGTTGAGAAGGAACCCTTTCTATGGTGCCCTGAGCCTGTAATTGTAGGAGAATGACGGGAAACAGATGAATCTGGTTTGATGGAGGTAGGGGAATCCCCTGGAAGGGGGGGGGGGGGCAAAGTCCACCAAATCATAAAATAACCTCTCTGAATGATGGAGAGGACCCAGTTTTCTGATGTGATTTTCCGCCAGGAGAGTAGGGAAAGGGTGAGACAAAGGGAAAGAGGAGTGTTGGGATGTAGAGGTTTTAAGTCACAGTGGAGGTGGTCTGGCTTGGTCAGACTGAACAGAGCTTGAAGCTGCATATTTTGAGGAAGCTTCCACATCACAGCTGCACTTGATGGAGTGCCTGGTCACCTGATATGCTGTGGAAAGGAGGTTAAGTTTTGTTTTAACTGGTGAATCTGGTACATCAGAAAGGAGAGTAGAGGCTTTGGAGAGGGTGTCTAAGACATACCTAGCCATGTAGGTTTGGTAATTAAGGGCTCTAATAGGGTGGTGGAGGTATAGACCTTCTTGCCTAGCTTATCTATGAATTTACTGCCCTTATCTGTAGGGTAAAGAACAGATGAAGGCAATGGTCTGGAGGATTTATCAGCAGAAACTGCTATAACTGCTGGATCTGCAGGGGTGGGGGTGGGGGGTTTAAACAGGAATTGAGTGTCCTGTGGTACTTTTTAAAATCTGTCTGGTCATTCTGAAGCAGGGGGTTGGGAATCAAGGGCCTGTGAAGAAGCAAAAAAGGCATCTTGAAAGGACGGAAGTAAGGGAGGTACAGCAGTAGGGGAGGGCTGTTCCACTTGTAATAAATTATAGTACTACTTCTTAGTGTCAGAGACATCTGAGGCCTGCCATTTAAAATGTTCCCTCATGGGGGAGATAGTATCTCCGAAGGTACATTCTTCTCCTGGAGACTCAGGAGTGATTTTCTTGGGTGGCAAAAGCCAGAGTACCTTTTTGGCTAGGATTACATAGGCCCTAGGGCCAATAGCCTAGTATCTACCTATGAACCTATGATGGGATCCTCTTCCTCAGGAGTGATGAATTCTTTAGGGGAATCAGTTTGTGAGAAGTAGGTCAAGGATTCCTCAGAGGAGGAATAATCTTTTTCTGATACCTCTAAGGCCTGTAGTGGAGTAGTAGCAGGTTGTGGTAACTGAGTCTGCAGGGCCTGGAATGCCCTGAAAAGGTCACAGATCCTCATGGTGGCCAGCAGAGTAATCCAAGCTTCAGAGAGCTAAAAAAGCGACTTTACCTGATTTAAGTATAATTTTTGTGGCTTTCCACTTCTATTTATCTAGCAACTGTATTTCGCCTGCTTGCTGATACACTGTTATTGTTTATTCTGCATTTATTCTGTTATTGCACTTGTTTCTCAGTTTGTTACTTTTAAAATCTGTAACTGTTGCAAATTGTTTGTGTAGGCTGTGATAGCCGATTTATAGCATTTATAAGTGTTTACTGTATCTGTTTCTGCTTGTTTTCTGAAAAAAACAAAAACAAAAAATATCTCTTGTTTTCCCGCCTTACTGAGCTAGAATAGTCCAGTTTCAGAGCTTGCTGATCCCTGGGCTTTGTTTGCAGTTCCTGTTACTGATTCTTTACCTAATTTGGAAGAGAGGAAGTTCCCTTGCTTACTAGTGGGAGTGGGAAGCATTGAGCTGCCTGTTGGTCCAGTTTTGTGAGGTTTCAGCCAGCAACTTGTAGTTTATTGGTCATTTTGGGCCAGTTCCTAGCTTCTTTCAGCCCCCTGATATAAAAAACGCTAAACGCGCGTTTTTTAGCTTGTACCTACTCAGCACAGATCCTCGTGGTGGCCAGCAGAGTAATCAAAGCTTCAGAGAGCTAAAAAAGCGACTTTACCTGATTTAAGTATCATTTTTGTGGCTTTCCACTTCTATTAATCTAGCAACTGTATTTCGCCTGCTTGCTGATACATTGTTATTGTTTATTCTGCATTTATTCTGTTATTGCACTTGTTTCTCAGTTTGTTACTTTTAAAATCTGTAACTGTTGCAAATTGTTTGTGTAGGCTGTGATAGCCGATTTATAGCATTTATAAGTGTTTGCAAATTGTTTGTGTAGACTGTGATAGCCGATTTATAGCATTTATAAGTGTTTACTGTATCTGTTTCTGCTTGTTTTCTGAAAAAAAAAAAAAAAAAAAAAAAAATCTCTTGTTTTCCTGCCTTACTGAGCTAGAATAGTCCAGTTTCAGAGCTTGCTGATCCCTGGGCTTTGTTTGCAGTTCCTGTTACTGATTCTTTACCTAATTTGGAAGAGAGGAAGTTCCCTTGCTTACCAGTGGGAGTGGGAAGCATTGAGCTGCCTGTTGGTCCAGTTTTGTGAGGTTTCAGCCAGCAACTTGTAGTTTATTGGTCATTTTGGGCCAGTTCCTAGCTTCTTTCAGCCCCCTGATATAAAAAACGCTAAACGCGTTAGCGCGATTTAGCGCGGAGCTGCTACCGTTGCACACTAGGGCAGCCGTTAAGCAGATTTAAACTATTAGGGCTACCTAAAGTCCACTCTTCAAATTTTCCCTTAAAACTACCTTCCTCGAACTATACTACTGATCTAATCAGCATATCCTATAACTAAAAAGATCACCTCTACCTAACTCCGAGTAGCCTATTCTGTATCTGTCAAACCTAGCACTTGCTCCTACAGTACTTATCACCGAGATACAGCACTCTTGTTATAGATAGTACCCCAAAAAGGCGAAACCCCATTTCTCGGACACCCACATCCCCCGGAATCTCTTTTTAAATTTTTTTTTGTCTACTCCGTCTAGCATGTCGAGGGATCAGTTGCTAGTATCCTCTCCTGCTCAGCTGGTGAACCTGGGAATATTGAGGCAATGTTACAATTGCTTCATGTACACAGACAACCCTCTCCTCCTCCCACAAAACACAAATACATGCGAGAGATGCAACTATACGGCCAAACTGGAGGCTGAGCTCTCTCAACTTAGGACTGGCAAGACCAGACAGGAAGAGAAGGTTACCACACACACTATAGACCCAGTCTCACATAGTACCATCACAACCTCAAATCATACACATAAACACACAAAGACATACTCGGAGGCTCTGATCAGAAATCTACCAAAACAGCAGAGGCCACCAAAGCAGACACCCAAACAACCACCACCTCAGAACACAACACCTGCAACACATAGACCTCACAGTCAGAGTGTCAAACAGTCACATCCCTTAAGGCCAAACACAATGCCAGACACACTAGTCATTGGTGACTCCATAGTCAGACACACTGACGCCCCGCTCACCAGACTGAGTAAGGAGAGAGTTACAGTAAGCTGCCTGTCGGGCTAGAATCCGCCACATAACGCAAGCACTCAGGTCTCTCAACAGCAGGTACAAATATGACTCAGTCATTGTCCACGCTGGTGTAAACGACCTGAGACGTACCTCCTTGGACTACATGAAAAGAGACATTGAGGAGCTCTCTGATTATGTAGCCCAGGCAGGTATGACCCTGACCTTGAGCAGTATCCTACCTTCACCAAGAATGATGCCACAATACAGAGATAAGATTATCAGCTTTAACAATTGGCTTAAACTCTGGTGTCATTCAAAGGGGATCCAATGTCTGTCTGCCTGGGATGACATGCTGGACAAGCCACGCTGCTCAAGGGACGGCTTGCACCTGTCACCCTGGGATTCCGGATATTGGCAAAGGCTCTTGCCACCCCCATAGTGTCTTTTTAGACAAGGCTCAAATTCTAAACCTACCACCCTAGAACACAAAAAGGAAAAACTAAGGGTAATGCTGCTCAATGCCAGAAGTCTAAATCTCAAAATGCACGCTCGAGGCCCTTCTCAGTATGGAGAACATCGATGTCTGTGCTGTGACAGAAACCTGGTTCAAGGCTCCTGAGAGCACCCCAGCACTAACAGGTTTTACCTCATACCATGCGCTCCGGCCCCAAAATCCGGACAATACCAAGAAAGGAGGGGGGGTATCCATATTCATCAAGGACACCCACACCTCAAGACTGGTGGCAACGCACGATGCATCGGAGACCATCCAGGTGCAATTAACCATAGGCAAGACTGCTCTGCAAATTGTAGCATGTTACAGGCCACCCTCACAAACTCAGGAACCTCACATGGCTTTCCTGAAAACACTGGAGGGGATAAATGTATCTCCAAACACCATCATACTAGGTGACTTCAATTACCCTAATATAGACTGGGAACACTACTCAAGCCCAAACACCCTAGCCCAAAAGTTCCTGGAATTCATAAACTCAAATGCCATGGAACAACTAGTCACCATCCCCACAAGAGGAGAAAACATACTTGATCTCATCATCACGAACATGGGAGCACAATGTTCAACACCGAAAGTATACCCCTCACTGGTGAGATCAGATCACAAACTAATCTTGCTGGAGGTCCTCATCCCACCCCCACCTGAAATAAAAAAGACCACAGTAAAAAACTTCTCGAAAGCCGACTTCACACTTCTAAAGACTAGTGTGGTCTCCTTTAAGGCCCCCGAGCCGGCTGAAAACAGTACTCAAGCTGCTGAATCACTTACAAATGCCTTCTACCAGCACCTGCAGCACTGCATGGATAAGGCAATCCCAAGCAAAACAAAGACTCTTTGTACCAAGGGCAAGCGTCCAGTCTGGTGGACCCCAGCCATAAACAAACTCTACAACAAAAGGAGGAAGCTACTACAAGATAGAGCAAAATCCTTAAAAGGTAAGACACCCTTGATCACTATAAGTAAAAAACTAAGAGCTCTCATAAAATCATCCAAAGCAAATTTTGAGAGAAAAATAGCTAAAGACTCAAAGGACAATCATAAGGCCTTCTTTAGCTATGTTAGAAACCTGGGAGGAAACTCCCAGATATGCTCAGAACTAGTTCAAAATGATGTGAAGATTACTGATCCTACAGACATTGCCAACATACTGGCTGACAGGTTCAGTGCAAACTTCTCCCCCCCAAAAGGAGAGATATCTATACCAAATGGTTGCAGCCCCCCAAACATCTCAAACGCCCAAGTGAGAACTGCTCTCTCCAAAGCAAAAAACACAGCATCCATGGGACCTGATGGTGTCCCCGGCTGTGTGCTCCACGAACTCAACGAGGAATTAAACCCACAGCTAGGACAGCTGTTTAATCATAGTCTCACCTCTGGATACATTCCAGGAGTGGCACTGCGACTGTAGTCCCACTTCACAAAGGCGGTGCCTCCACAGACCCTGGAAATTACCGGCCCATTAGCTTGACAAGCCTTATCTGCAAAGCTATGGAGAGGATCATAATGGACCTCATAAATAAAGACATAGGGAATTTACAGACTTTGGATCCAACCCAGTTTGGCTTTGTCAAAGGCAGATCATGCCTTTTAAACTTGGTTGACTTTTTCAAAACAGACACCAAAGCCATTGATGAGGCAGTCCATACAGTCTACCTCGATCTGGCGAAGGCCTTCGATACAATACCCCACTCGGGTATCATTGAAAAACTCATCAGCTTAAATGTTAACCCATACATCACAAGATGGGTTGCAAACTGGCTGAGTGACAGAACCCACAGGGTCAGAGTTGCTGGCGCCACGTCAGACTCGAAGCCTGTCACAAGTGGTGTCCCACAGGGCTCAGTCCTGGGCCCACTCTTGTTTGGCATCTACTTTTCCGAAGTACAAGCAAACACAGGAGGGTTATGGCTGACAAAGTTTGCAGATGACTGCAAACTGGGTGCTGTAGTCGAAAACACATCTGACACAGATATCCTTCAGAAGGGTCTCACAGAAACGGATGACTGGTGCCAGAGCCATGGCCTAAAGTTAAATGCCAAAAAATGCATAGTCATACCCTTCGGGAAAAACAAGGTTACCCCTAGCTACCATATAGGTGGTAATCCTCTGAGCACAGAAGAAGTTATCAGGGACTTGGGGACCCAGGTTGACAGTAGCCTGTCATTCGACACCCATGTAGCTAAAGTAGTTAGGAAGACCTTCTACATTGCCCACCTCATCATGAAGGGATTCACATCTAGATCAAGGGAGGTCATAGTCTCCCTATACTCATCACTCATCAGACCAATGATCGAGTACAATGCCCCATTCGGAATGTATCTGACCCGACACTTGCAGCAGCTAGAGAGGCCACAAAAGTTCCTCACCAAAAGGATAAAGGGTCTCAAAATCTGTCCTATGCTGCCCGACTGAAAGAACTCCAGCTCTATTCAGTCGCCACCGCTTGCTCAGAGGTGACCTTTGCCTGACATACAAGGCCATGTCAAACCCAGAGTTGATGAATATGCTTCACCTCAAAAATCTAGATCCGTCAGAGCCACAAGGGCGGGAGACTTAAACCTCGACACGGCTATAAATAGGACGTGCTGGAGGGATAGATTCATCACCCAAAGACTCCCTATGCTGTGGAACAAAATCCCGGTATATGTGAGGCAGAGCACCTCGCTGGCCTTGTTCAAGAGAAATCTTGACCAATGGATGGGAGATCGCAGATATACTCCAGGGATTACCTCAGTGTCACTGCTAGACAGAGGCACAGCAAAATAATGGGTATAGTTCCCCATACAAAAGGGGTGGCTTAAGCCACAAAACTATGGGCTAGGCTTATAAATGCCCTCGGGCAGATAGCCTAGTATGAACCTATGAACCTATGAACCTATGACAAGATTCCCATTCAGGAACAGGTTGTTGTTCTGAATGTTTTAACTTTTGTTTCCTCTTCAGAGGAGTGGAGGGCTGTGTATGTTTAGACACAGACATCTGGGAGGATGGGAGGGTAGGGGTAGGCCCCTCTGACTCCACGAGCCATGGTTCCCCTCCACCATCAGGAGCTGATGGCTGGTCTACCTCAGTGGACGTACTCATTGTTTCCGGCAAGCCGGCTTCCACAACAGTTCCCGGGATAGGTTGAGAAACAGAGGTCCAAAGAGATCCTGGACTTTCATGAGCCTCAAGGGTCTCATCGGAAGCTTGAGGTGCAGCATAGGAATCGAGCCTAACTTTTGTGGCCTTCTTCCGAGGTGGCTCGTCAGGCGTGCATACCCCACCCTCCATACCTAACACAAGACACCAAAGTCTTCAGCGCGGTTAAACGGCGGTGGAAAGTCTTTGCCACAAAAGATTTACAAATACACAGGATGTATGGTCATGAGCCTCACCTAAACAAATATTGTATTGATCGTGCGTGTCCTTGTGAGGCATTTGTTTCTCACAAGCACACGTCCCCTTTCTAGTGGACATGCATGTCTCAGAAATAAGCAAAGATAACAATAAAACCCAACAGGGTACTTATCTGCAGTGGTTGTCCAGAAGAAACGAGCGATCCGCTTCTGAACTGGCTAACAGGAGTCAGACGTTCACTGGGGCAGAAAAATTCTGATGGGGGGGTATGTGCAGACGCCACTTTTATAGACTACGTCGGTTTATGGCTCTGACCCAAGACATCGCACGTTCCCCCCTGCTCCAAAGACTTTGGTATACTGTTCGGAGGTCCGGTGCTGCAGGCAACAACCTCCCTACTGTGATGAAAACCGCAACATGAGAATAGAAGGACATCAAGATATTATTTGATAAATACAAGGAAAGGATTAAGAAAGAGATAAATGGGATAAAGTTCTATTTTTAAGAATACGTTATCTGTAGAAAATACATTTATACAAATTACTGTACAACAAAAAAGGACAATGAAGAAATAATTTGGGGAATAAAAATATGACTGTGTTTGAAGAGATGGGGAGGGTAACTAATGAATAACAGTAAAGTGTAAATACTGTGAAAGTGTATGATATGACATAAACATGTGTAATTGTTGTACAAATGGTATTCAAATAAATCAACCTCAACTCTTTTTTCAAAAAGTGTCTTTTACATCCACCTGAGCTAAAACCAATTCAGGGAAAAGGGGCTTTAGTTTAACATCTCATCCTAAAGACGGCACATGCAGGAGTGCAGCACCTTCCTTATGCAAGAAAAAAAGTATCAACAACTCAGCACTGTGAGTCAGAAGGCCACAAGAACTTGTGTCTCAAGCAAGATCCAGTGAAACATGAACCTATTTGTTAAAGCAGGCAACATTTAAGACACATGTCCACAACTCTGAGAAATAGAATGTCTGCTGCAGGATCCAAAAAAACAGCAGGAATGATCAGAAGAGGGACTGCAGGTATTCACTGCTCTGAAGTGTAAAGTACAATTCGGAGCTCACAAAAAATGAGGCAATACAGTACCACAGAAGAGCAAAGGATACCCTTTAAATGAGCTCAATACAAACTGTTGCTCAAACTAAAATGCTTGCTTCCATTACATCTCTCAGGCAGGCCACACCTCCGGAGAGGATGCAACCAGCTGAAGTTATCGCACAATAGACAACCTGGAAATAGTTCTGGAATGTTACTTAGGTACACAAATCCAGACTATGATGCCAGCCCAGTTGCATTGTGAGCACTGCTCATCCACACAGCCAGTGACATGAAAGGCAGTAAGTTAATTTGCTTGCCTTAGAAGGAGAAGACAAGGTCCTTCTGATGTTGGTATCTCCCCTAGGGGAAAGTAGGGCAATATTCAACAGGTCCTACACAAAATGGGAATACCATCTTGTCCAGAAAGTACAAATATTAATGCACTCCACCCTTAAGATAAGGAAGGAGGAACTGGACTTGAACTAAGTATGACATGCCATCAGACCAGCCAAAATCCCAACAGCTTTGAGGCCTTCTCCTTTGAAGAGAAGGAATTATAGAAACAATTCACATGGGATAATGCACAAGATGTGTGGAATGAAGAAGAAAACCCAAAAGCAGAACTATGAATGTCAGCAGCAGAATAAAAAAAAGAAAGCCACACTGTGTTTCTCTTCAGAATGATTTAAAGAACACTTGTTATGGAAACAAGAAAGCAGAGCAGCAACATTCCCACTTCAGCTGTACACAATGGTATAAACGCCAGAAGTGCATCACAAACACTAGGAGAGGGAGAGTAATTTAAGTTTCAGCAGAAAGTAACAAGTAGAGAAGTAAAACCGAACATTTGCCTAGTAATGCAAACACAGGCAAGAACAAAAATACTGCCCGAGATAAATACACAGCCAAGAGGTGTAAAGATTCCTTCCACTTAAGCAGCGTCTCCAAACTGTGGTGTGGGGGTTAAGATTTGTTTTCACTTTTCCCTAGACAGTGAATATTCTTCTTCTTCTTTCGGATTTTCCCAGTTAGGGGTCGCCACAGCGGATCACCTTGTCCGCTCATGATTGGCAGTGGAGTTTTTATGGTGTCAAGTTGCCAGCCCAGTGCCCAACCTTCCACAGAAGGCACACACACTCACACCTAGGGTCAAGTTAGAGTGTCCAATCCACCTGCAGCATGTCTTTGGGATGTGGGAGGAAACCGGAGCACCCGGAGGAAACCCACGCGACCACAGGGAGGACATGCAGACTCTGCACAGAAGGCACCCCAGTCGAGGATCGAACCGGAGAACCTCTTGCTGTGAGGCGGCAATGCTAACCACTGCACCACCGTGGCCGCCCTCCCTAGACAGTGGATATACCTTCCCATATTTAGGCAATATGCCAAGACATAACGGTAAAGAAGGGTCAACAGTGGATGAAAAGGGAAGCAGATACGGGGAGTAAATAAAGCAACTGAGGTTGTGAAGATGTTTGATTTCTCTAAGAAGTATTAAAAGCATGAAAACTAGAACATGCAGAGATGAAGTAATGTAAAGTCAACTGTTAGTTTTTTTTGTTACATATCAAGCTCATTGGTGATTATTTGTCTACGTATTTACTAGATTATGTTGTAAAAAAATTAACACTTTTGGATCAAAGACATTTCACAAAAACAGCTGTTATAACAGCTGCTGTCATAAATGAACAACTTTTAATCTGTGTTTGTAGATTTCTGTAATGGCAGCTATAACAAAGGAAACAGTTAACTAACCACAAACTTTTTCTGGATATTGGTCAGCTTCATAACAAGAAAAAAAAATTTCAACTTCTTCCTGGTGCTTATACAGGATGGCTAGACTCAAGCCATACTGGCTACAACACACTTTTGGTAAGAATGCATTCCTGCTGTCAGGTGATGCATCACATGGCTATGCTGAAGTCTGCGGTCCCATTTTCCAAGCTGTCTTTAAAAACTATATAGTGTATGTCAAGGGTAACATCTCTTTTACACTGACAATTATTTTTCTGTCCTGGTAGCTGAATTTTCCCTGGTCATTCAGGGTTCCTGTGGATTCCCAAAGCACCATCTTCAGTCAGAGTTTAGCATCGTTGAGAGAGGTCATAAAACTCATTCTAGGACTGGATATTACCAGGTATGCCCATTAACTTAACACTTCCTGGATGGACAGAACCATGGTCAGCATCTTTTCTAGCCTAAGATATTTTTGTCACAAACTCCTTATGTACCACTGTATTTTTCCGTATGTGGAGTTTGGCAAAAGAAACCAAAAGTAGACAGGTTGGTATGCATCCATGTGTGTTAAGGATGCTCCTCGCATGAATGCAAGTCAATCCTTGACATTAAAAAGTTGTTCAGGTCTACAGGCCTTTTCTTGAGGAAGAAAAGTACAGTTGTGTACACTTACCATAAATGTAGATGTTTGAATGTCTTCACTGTTGCAGTCATCACTGTAGGGTTCTTTCTGCCGGCAGGCAGCCCTCGGTCGGCCAGAATCCCAAAGTCTGGGTCCGGCGTCGGCTGTTCAGTCATGCTCCCTGACGTCAGAGCACCAGGAGTACAAAGCTGCCAGCCGACGCCATGTTCTCCAGTTTTTCTTGCCCGAGATGTCAGGTGCCCAGAAGTGAAGGCTAATGGTAAAACAAAAATGTAACATGCAACAAACCCCATACCCTGTAGCAAATACACCTCAGAAGGGTGAAGTAGGAAACCACACTAATAAAAGTATAAGAGGGGACAGGAGGGTGGGTAACCCAGACTGCAACAGTGAAGACACTCTAACATCTACATTTATGGTAAGTGTACGCAACTGTACTATGTTCATCGTGTTTCAATGTTGCAGTCATCACTGTAGGGTTGAATCCCAAAGCTGAGATAAATGGTGGTGGTTATAGAGTAGAAGGGGCGGCTAGAAGGCCCTGCAAGACTGCAGAAGCAAAGCCTGCCCTAGACTTAGAATAAAGAGGAAGATTATAGTGCTTAGAGAAAGTATGCACTGAACTCCAAGTTGCAGCTTCCAAAATATCTTTGGTAGGTACTCCCCTGAGAAAGGCAGCTGAAGTAGCAGCAGCTCTGGTAGAGTGAGTCCTAATTTTTCCTGGGAGTTGCTTTCCATGATGAGAATAACAATCTGATTCCATGAGCAATCCATTTAGAAATGGTCTGTTTTGAAATAGCTTTGCCTTGGGAATTTGCTGCATAAGAAACAAACAGTTGCTTTGTTTTCCTGATATCCTTGGTTCTGTCCAGGTAGAAACGAAGCTGCCTGTGCACATCCAAGGAATGCAAGATCCTTTCCCCCTTATTTTGTGGATTAGTGAAAAAAGTTGGCAGGTGAATAGTTTGATTTAAAGCCACTTTGGAAACCACTTTAGGCATGAAAGTAGGATTAGTTCTTAAAGACACCCTATCTTGATGAAAAATAATATAAGGTTCCACAGCCATGAGTGCTTGTAACTCAGAGACTCTCCTGGCTGAAGTCAAAGCCAGTAGGATAGCCGTCTTCCATGATAAATACTTAATATCAGATGTGGCAGCAGGCTCAAAGGGAGGCAGAGTGAGCTTTTCCAGAACATAGTTGAGGTCCCAGGCAGGAATGGGTGGTGTCCCAGGGGGCCTTAAATTCTTGAGATATTGTTTCAGAAGTGAATGCGAAAAGATTGGAGGATCTGTATTGTAATTTGCAGAGATAGCTGAGGCATGTATTTTTATGGAGGAGAAGGATAAACCCTTATGTAACATGTCTGTCAGGTAATGTAAAATCAATGGGATATTAGAAATGAGAGGATACGAATCCTGAGCATGCATCCAGGTGCAAAATCTCTTCCATTTACCTGCATAAGATTTTCTAGTGCTAGGCCGTCTGGCTTCTAAGATGACATCCATGACCCGTTTGGGAAGGATAGGATTAATCATAGACCCTGAATATGCCAGGCTGAGAGTTTTGATATGAGAGTGCAGAACCTGGCCCTGGTGTTGGGACAAAAGATTTGGAATCTGAGGTAGAATCCAATGAGGCTCATGGGATAGATTCATTAGTGTTGAGTACCAAAATTGACAAGGCCAATTTTGGGCCAGTAAAACCATCTTGGGTTTGTCCTGCTTGATCTTTAATAACACCTGTGGAAGAAGAGGTAGAGGAAGAAAGGCATACCCTGAGAGGTTCCTCCAACTGAATGAGAGAGCATCCACTTTCCATGCTAATTTGTGATATGTCCTTGTGCAAAAAATCTGTAACGGGTGGTTGAGGGGGGATGCAAATAGAACTATGTCCGGGCAGCCCCAGGCTTCTGTAATCATCTTGAATATTTGGGTGTCTAGCATCCACTCGTGTGGGTCTGACAGGTTCCTGCTCAGGCTGTCTGCCAGAATATTTTGTTTCCCTGGCAGGAACTGAGCTTGTAGATAAACTTTGCAAGCTAGAGCTGTGTTCCATAGAGTCATGGCTAGTCTGCAAAGGGGGTAAGAGTGTGAACCCCCTTGCTTGTTTATGTACCACATAACTGTGGTGTTGTCTGTCCGTATCAGTAGTTGTCCTGGCAGTAGAATATCCCTGAAAGCCAAGTGGGCATTCTGTACAGCTAACATCTCTTTTAAATTGATATGTAGGTGCTTCTGATCCTCTGTCCAAAAACCTTGCAGGCCTTTCCCCTGCAAGTGGGCTCCCCATGCGTAATCCGAGGCGTCCGTGGTTAACACTTGGTTGGCTGGAGGCAGACTGAAGGCTTTCCCTTTGTAGTGAAGACATGCCATGGTCCACCAATGGAATTCCTTTTGTAGGCAAGGCAAGACAGCAATCTGTGTGTCTAGACTGTGGCAATGCTGGGACCATACACTTTTTAGGTACCATTGTATTTTTCCTCATATGTAGTCTTGCAAATGGTATGAGAAGGATGCAGGAGGCCATGTAACCCAAAACGCCTACAAGAATTTCCTTGCAGTTAGCTGAGACATTAACGCCACGGTTTTGAAAGTTGAAGCCAGCTGTAGTTGTTTTTCGGATGTCAGGAATGCCATCTGGGTTGATGTGTTTAGAAGAGCACCCAGAAAAGTTATCTGTTGTGTGGGTGTCAAATTTGACTTTATGTTCACAGTGAATCCCAGGTACTTGAGTAGATTTTGAACAAATTCCAGGTGCTGGAGTAAGACATCCTTGCTGTCTGCTTGAATAAGGCAGTCGTCCAGATAAGGGTAAATTTGAATTCCCTTGAGTCTGCAATAAGCTACTACTGGTGCCAGGCACTTGGTGAAGACCCTGGGCGCAGTAGACAAGCCAAAGGGCAGCGCAGAGAATTGGTAATGTTTTGAGCCGGCCTTGAACCTGAGGTATTTTCTGCACTCCTGTCTGATAGGGATGTGTAGGTAAGCCTCCTTTAAATCCAATGTCACCATCCATGCATTTTTGCTCAACACTGGCAGGAGCTGCTGCAGAGTAAGCATCTTGAACTTTGGTATCTCCAGGAAAGTATTTAAGACTGACAGATCCGGGATGGGTCTCCATGAATTTTGTTTTCTGGGAACTAGGAAGAGCCTTGAGTAAAACCGGTCTCTGATTGTGGAACCAGTTCGATGGCCCTCATAGCCATGAGGGATTCCACCTGGTTTAATGGCTCTGCCCATTGGTGTTTTGGTAGGTCTGGCCATCTGTTTGGTCTTGGCAAGGTATGAAAGTGGAATTTGTAACCTCTTGAAACTACACCCAGAACCCACTTGTCTTGGGTTATGCAAGTTCAATTTTGTTGAAAAACAGAGAGTTTTCCTCCTAGAGGGGCTTCCAGGGGAGAGGTTCCTGGAGCCATGCAGGGGGAGTCATTGAGCCTGTTTTCTATAAGATTGAGGTCTGTCCTCTCCACCCCTGGGGGTGGAAGCACTCCACTGTCTAGGTCTGTGCTTGGGGCCTCCCTCTAGAGCGCCTATATCTACCCCACTGAGGCCTGTCCAAGCTGGGAAAGGAACAATTTTTAGTTGGCCAATTTCTGCTAAATTTTGGGGGCTGAACTTGTAAGAAATCCTTAACCGTTTGCATGGATTTTGCCTTATCCTCCATTTTCTTTATCACCTCTTCAGCCTTAGACCCAAACAAAGCATTATGCTGAACAGGAGCATCCAGTAACTTAGCTTTAACTTGATCAGGCAAGTTTTGTTCCTTTAACCAAGCATGCCTTCTAATGACTGTGCCAGTGGCAGCCGCCCTGCATGAAGCCTCCAAGGCATCAAAACCACAGTGTAAGCCATGCTTCCCCACTTGCTCAGTAGCATGCATCAAATTGTGTAATTCCTTATTATCTGCACATGCAGAAATGGTGCCTAGCCTTTGTTTCATAACAGACAGCAGAAACTGCTGATATTTTAGCAGATGAAATTGACAATTTAAAGCCCTAATGGATAAAGTAGCAGAAGTGTACACTTTTTTGCCCCATCTTTCCAAAGCTCTAGAACAGGAGTGTCCAACCCGCGGCCCGCGGGCCGCATGCGGCCCTCAGAGCTCTTCCATGCGGCCCGCGACCCTTACATTTAAATTTAAAATTAATTTCACTTTTTTTCCATGTCCGCGTAGTTTTGCTCTTCTGCGCATGCGCCAACTTTCTTTTTTTTACGTTTTTTCCATACCAGCGTCTTTCCGCTGGTATGCATCTTGTAACACCGTTCGGGTGATTTTTGTAAAGAAAAGCTGCAGGAAGGAGCGCGATCGTAGCGTAGCCGTAGAGAGAGGATTTATTTGGTAATTCGTTGTGTACACACCGACTACTACACTACAACAAAGGTAAGTTACAAGAGGAAGGCTCAGCTCGCCAATAATTAATTTAAAGTAAATAGCAATAATTTTCCTAAATGTGGTCTTCAAAGATTTGTATGTGTGTGGACTCCAGCAATGAAGATCTGTTCACCAGGTTATTTATAAGTCAAGGGATTTAGGTGTAGCAAGTTCCTTTATCTGTCATGTTGGCTTTTATACTGTATTGTTTAATAATTAGAACAACTGTAAAGACTTATAATTCCTGATGCAAATACTGTACTGTGCATACCAGTCTTCTAAATATGGAAGTTGTTTAACGAGAAATGTAACTGCTGTTCAGAAGTTCACTTGCTGATATAAAAGTAATTTGATTGAGTTTTTCTCCCCGGGACTCTTCTGCCCGGACGAACTTTCCAGGTCAACAAAGACAAACAAATTCACCGCTGCGTTACTGCAGAGTGGTTCTGTAGCCTATTACTGTGTACTGCTCTAGCCCAGGTGTACTACACTCTTATCTTTTTCTTAAAATCGGCATAAAGTGATGGCAAACTAAATGGATGTGGATGCTAATAAAATAATTAATATGATACGGCACAAAAGCTGTCCCAACCCAGACTTATCAGCCACATGACTCTTCTTTGTGTGCATTTCTGAAATACAAGCGCTCTGCGTAACATAGGCTTTCATTTGCACTGTCTCTGAGTGCCCTAACGACCAAAAACTATTTTCTTCTGAAAGCAGTTCTAAAATTAGTTTACATCGGGAAACAGCACATTCTGTAGTCATGCCACATCACAGTATTATCGATGACCGGGATTTTCCTCTCAATTTCTTCACAGCAGCAACCCCCTTCCCGGTGGAGACACAGAGACGGACAACTCACTCACCAGACACCCGCAGTGACGGAGGAGGCGCACTGTTACTCTTCTCTGGAGCCTTTCTCTGCTTAGTTGGGATTACCTTTACGGTGGTAGGCTGGCAGGGTGCTAATGGCAGAATTAAAGACTGGACTCAGATGGTAGGTCCCGTCTTACTTGCTTTAGGCGTACTGTTCTCAGTGATCGGGGCATTCAAGTGTCGAGCATGTTGCAAGAAAGAAGGGACACCGCAACATCCTGAAACTGACCAGGTATCTCAGGGACCCGCTAGTCTTCACAGGCATAAATCAGCCAATCACATTCCATGGCGCCACCATTTTACAGTACATTCCACCTCCCAGTTTAGCTATTGTGGGCCAGGAAGGCATGCTAAACAGTGAAGTACCCCTTTTTCCATTAACACCTCCGCAGTACTACACCATTTTTCCACTCGATAACCCAGTAGCTGTATCTGAAGAAACTTGCCCACCACAGTATCAGGAGCAGCAGTCTGCAGCTGTCAGGTACTTGCATTCATGTTTCTCAACTTATTTGCTCAGGTATTGTGCACATACGTCAAATATAACCGGGAGGGGAGTCGTTTAGAATCCCAACATCAGTCACGTTTTAACTGTTACTAATTCACTTTAAAAACGTTAATATAATTAATAAGGTTTTGTATTAAAATAAGTATGGCTCTCTTATGTGTGGCATTATTAAATTACTGTAATTCTCAATGATTTCCAGAAAATCAAAACATTTAGGAGAGACGGCACAATCAGGGACAGTGGAGAAGAAGGTATGCTTTTATCAGGGATACTGCCTGTTCAAATACCCAAAATGACATATTTTGTGTAAAGGTGAGATTTTGCAAACCATGCCCATAGCCAGTACAAAGGATTGAACTTCACTTTATTTACCAAAATATATTTGTAGCATTTGAGTTGCTTATGCTGTTCTATATCATATTTATGTGTTTGGGCATAAAATAATTGTGTTATGCAACTGTTAAAGAAAAATTAGGAAATTCTTTCTGTACTAAAATCTCAGGATATTTGCCATTTTTGAATTCTTTTCTGCAAGACACAACTTTCCAAACAGGGGCCGTCCTGTGCAAAGAGGGACCTATGCTTGTATTAACAAGGTAGGGGTGGCAGTTACATCAAAAAGGTTCAGCTGGATTGCCGTTATTTCTTAACATACAACTCGCAGCCTTGGAGGATAAAATAAATAGCATCTGAAACCAAACAATCCTAAGATATAGTTGGTTTCCATCTTGGGAGCCCCCCTCCCCATGTTTAAATTTAGAGGCAGTGAAGTAGTCATGACAGCAACTGGAAGTGATCTGGACGTGGTCAAATGTTAACTTCTGTGTTTTTTCAGGCTTTCTGCAGTTATTTCTTCTTCGCTGACAAGGAATAGTGAATGCATTTGACGGATTCGGAAAATCTTTGTATGTCCTGATTAAAGACTATATCACTTGAAACGCGTTAATTGTGTAATTTTAAGTAATATAATTTAAATTTTGTTACATTAAATGTGGAATATTATTTATTCAAAGTAACCTACAATACAGCCACATTAGTCTACATAAACCAGTGTTTTTTTGCTGTTCAGTTAATGTGAGACCTTTTTTTTTTTGCTCTTCAGTTAATGTGAGACCTTTTTTTTTTTTTTTGGGTCCTCACCTGCCGTTTGCCCCCAGAGACCATTTTTGTTAACCCAATGCGGCCCTTGCAACTGAAAAGGTTGGACACCCCTGCTCTAGAATCCTTATCTGACGGAATAGGGTTTTTAGCAGAGGCGGCCTTAACACCCTTAGGACCCTGAGAAATGGTTTCTGGATCAGCAGCAGGATTTTTGTAAAGGAACTGGTGGGAGTCAGGGACCCTGTAATATCTGTCAGGCTTAGCAGGGGCTGGAGGAAAGGAGTCAGGAGTTAAATTAGCCTCAGAAAAGACATCATCCACAATTATCCAAAATAGGAGGAACAGCCAGGGGTCTGTGTTGGGGAAGAAAAAGGAAACCCCTAAGACTTCTCTTAGATTCAGAGTACTCCTGTCCTTCCCAGTGAAAATGTTCCCTTATGTCATGTAAAGTTTCCCCAAAAGAAAAATCCTCAGGGGGATAAGCTGAGGGAATGGATTCCTCAGTATCAGAATCCTCATAAGGATGGAAAGTATATTCCTGTTCAGAGGAAGACACTGAAGAAATAGATGCCCGATCAGAGGATTCATAATCCAATTCTTGCCTTGGCCTTTTGTCTGGAGGGGGATGTGAACCCCTAACCATGGTTAGTAAGTCCTCCGCTATTTTAAGCATCAGTTCTGAGATTTGGGTCCGGGATCAGAAGAGGCCTGGGCTGGAGTCTTTGACTTAGGAGTCTTCGCCTTTGTCTTTGCCTTTATCAGAAGCTGTGTAGGCCTGAAAACCCCCTCGGAAGCCGGTACCTGCACAGCGGCTCCGGACCCATCCGAGGGAGCATTGTCCAAAGGTCCTGCAGCTGGAGTACTCAAAGGCCTAGTTGGCTCCTCGTGGGAGTCCATTTCGGCAATCGGTTCTGAAATGGCCGAGGGCAGGGTCTGCGAAAGCGCCTCACTGACGACTGCCGAACCTGTAGCTGGCTCTGCTTGTAAGCCGTCGTCTAATTTGGACCTCGGAGGCCTGTCCTTATCCTTGCGTCGTTTGTGAACTCCAGTAGTCGGAGGCGTGTCCGACAACATATTGTAATTAAATCGCCTGCCAAAGTAGTGAAAAGCAAAATCGTACCTCTGCTTAATAGTACGTTGGTTAAATCTAGCACAAAACCAACAACTAGCTACGTCGTGGTCAGGGCCTAAACAAGGAATACAGTAAGAGTGGAAATCCTTATGAGGTATTTGCTTCCCACAACAAATACAATTATTAACTTTTCCTGACATCGGACTGGAGCAAGAAAAAAGTTTCCTCAATGGGGTACTTAGCTTTGAGTAAAAGAAGAAAGTCTTCGGAATGAAGCACGAAAAAATATCAGGAGTCAGCCGACCGGCACTTGCGAACTGCTTCCACCGCACGGCAAGAAAGACTGGAGAACATGGCATTGGCTGGCAGCTTTGTACTCCTGGCGCTCTGACGTCAGGGAGCATGACTGAACAGCCGACGCCGGACCCAGTCTTTGGGATTCTGGCCGATCGAGGGCTGCCTGCCGGCAGGAAGAACCCTACAGTGATGACTGCAACAGTGAAACACAATGAACATCAGTTTGTTCTTCTTTGTATCCTGGACTGCTCAAAAAAGGTCTTTCTTTATAAAGAACAGATACTTGATTGAGAGTAATTCAATACAGATACTCAGAACTGGGGAGGCATGAGGTAATGTATTCCAGAGTTCCTTTTAGAAAGCTTCAGATGAGGTCATGAATAAGGCAGTCATGCAATCAAGTGTAAAATACAGTTATGCAGACAACCGTAAGCGCAGATGGTCAAATATCACTGTTGCAGTTATAATTATGGGGATCTCTGCCACTGGCAGAGTTTAACATCTGGCCTGACTTTCAGCACTGAAACCATTAGTCTCGTAGCAAAAGCTGATACAATGTGCTAGCTATTTCAACAGCTATTTGCATTACTGCTAATCCCTGTATGCTTTCTATAAAGCCAAACAGCTTGTCTGACCTTCTGAAGAAGAAAGTTGTATCTATTTAGTTTTTCAACTGTCTATGCAGATCTAGTGATACCAGGATCCTACCCCCACTCTGGGAAACAGCGAAGAAAGCTGTCAAGTGGTCTGCCTGCTTCAGGGATACTTCTGTAATAATGCTTGACACATTAGAGGGGACAATATGTAGGGTCCCCCTTTCTTTATGGAACCGAAAAAAAGGCTCTATACACAGGACAGCCTTACAGGTGAGAAACCTTAGACAGTTCAGACAGCTGGTTCAAATGGTGACAGACAAGGCCATTTAGGTCCCAATTTGCAGCAACATTTCTACTGGGAAATTTCAAATGAAGAAAGGAATTCTTTAACTTGAGTCCTTGGATACGAGTGAGGGGGAGCTATATGAAGGGAGAAACAATTAACCGATATAAATTCACAAAGGAATAAGTTGTTGAAGAAAACAGCTCAAAAACATATTGAACAGCTGACCTGTCTACCCATTTTTGGTGTTGGCTCCCCATTTTGTACCACTGGTGTTCGGCTTTCCAGCTTCCACCACAATTTACTGCATGTCCTCAAAGAAAACGTAGTCAAACAGCAACACAATCCTGTCTTCAAGGCTGCTAATCTGATTGCTAACTGCTTAGGGTATTGTAGAGACCTTCAGCACTGAGTCAGGAGGTTGACATATTTGGGCAACAACTCCCTATCTGAAATCGGCAGAAGAATAAATGTTGCCTGGGCCAAAATCAGGCAGTTTTAACAATTTCAAGCCTGTCTCCCTTTAATTTCTTTGCTCACCAGTGTATATCAGGTTTTTGAGGAAAAGCAAACTGAAGTAGAGCTGTCCAGTCTTAGGGAAGGCATCCACTGGCCAAGCATGTTTACTTAGAGTTCTAGTACAGAATTTCCACAATGGTTTGTTGCTCAAAGAAGCAAAAAGAAAGTCTACCTCAAGTAAATCCCTCCAGCTTATGAAGTCTTAGAAATGGATTTTAGTCCAGCTTCCCTGCAAGTGTGCCTAATGAGAACCTGCTTAGCTAATCAGCCATGGTAGTCTCCTACTGTTGGTATACAATTGGCCTTTAGATGCAGTCTGAATTGCAGGGCATGTGATCAAGCCTGCAGAGATAAGTGTGCGCTCACCTTGTTTATTTATGCACAACACAGTGGTGGTACTGTCTGTTACAAAATTTAGGGTCCCAGGTTTCCATACAGTCTTAAAAGTTCTGACAGCCTGAACAACAGACATTATCAACTCTGTGGTCATGTTGCAGTTCTTTTCAATTAGACTCCAGGTGGGCCCATAACTCATGCAATGTATGGGGCATTCATTATCAAACTGGCTTGTGTTTCAGTATCTGAAGGGCATGCCCTCATTCATCTACATTTGTATCCAGCATCCCAGACATTTTCTTAAAAAAGGTTAGAACCTGGATGGATAGCATGCTCTAGGGACAGACTGCTGTTCTCATGTATTCCTTAGGAACAACTGAAGCATTCACATATGTGTCCTGGCTACAGGCACCATCAGTATGGTGGATGTCCTGTAATCCAGGATGCTCAAACAAATTCCTGACTATAACTATCAATCTCCTTAGCATGTTCCAAAAGAAGGTAGTAACACATTCCATTTTTCCTGTGGTATGTAGTCATTTGTAGAGTTTCACCATGACACACACTTGGTAAGAATGCATTCTAGCTATTCCACCAGGAAGACCACAGTTTTGGCAAGACATAAATGGAACTTCTACTCATTAAGGGAGAAACCTATTCTGCTAAGGGAGTCTATGAAGTATTCCAGAGCCCTCTGCTTGTCCTCATGAGTTTATGCCTGAATCAGGCAATTATCCAGATAAGGGAAAAATGTGGATGCGCTTAGTCATGCAATATGCTATCAATCACTAATGCTGGATATTCTGGAAAGCCTTTGGGTGCATTAGCCAACTCACGAGGTAATGCAGTAAACAGACAATGGTGCCTACCCCACTACAAACACCAGATACTGCCTGTGTTCTTTGAAAATAGACACCCTGAGATCTAATATCACCAGTTAGGGCCCAAGACTCAAGAAATGCAATATCATGAGTTCAATCTGATTAGTCTTGTTAAATCCAGGATGGGTCTTCAGGACCAGACTTTTCTTAAGATCATGAAAAGCCTACAGTAAGACCCTCTGGCTTTCTGTCCATAAAGAGAAGATTATATGGGTACTTGTGTGACCATTTCTATGAAAAGAAGGGCAGAAAGTCTTTCTGTTATTGTTCCCGGTCTTTTAGAATAGTTGGAAATTTGTTTCCTTGGTTTTGATCTAAAGTTCAGTGTGCTCCCTCTGAAGACAATTTTGTAAGATTCATTGGTCTGCATTTATCCTTACACAGCTTTGAAAGAAATAGGCCAACCAGTCACCTAGCCAAGTGCAGTTACTTTTATTTTGGAGGTAGAGAATAAAGGCCAAGGTGGAGTTTTGGGAGGAGGCAGAGGAGGTTGGTACTGTCACAGCTGTTGCTTGCTGGTGGCTAAGCCCTGGAAGCCCAGACTTCCATCTGTCCTCTTGCTGTCATTTCTTTTTTGTGTGGCCGCCTTACCATTAGGTCACTTGCCTTTTTACTGCCTCTAGTAGCAAAGCCTTTGCTTAAAGATATGTTTTATCTTCCTGTTTGCAAATATAACACAAACTATGCTTAACTAAAACCACCGTCTTCCAATTATACTCAAGAATTCACCGTCTTCAGGAATCTAAGTTGGCTGCACACTGAAAAACAACATAACATCAGCTCTTCAAGTGTGAAAACAGAAAATCAGAAAAAAAAAGAGTCAATGAATTTGTCTTTCTAGGTAAATTTCAGTCACTGGCTACCAAGTGCACTGCTTAGATGCTAGCAAAGACGAAATTTAGATAATCTGAAAGAAAAACAAACACAAAAGGAGAGGAGAAAATACTGACTGAGAAAAGTCCTGCAACTGTTCAGAAAAAAAAGAAGTTCAAGCTCCAGCACTGGTGTAAGACATAACTTCAAGCAATCTACAGGAATAAAGTAAGTCAAATGTGCTCAAAGCTGATTAAAATAAATGAAACACTGAAGGAGAATATATCAAGTCAAACAACAAAAGGCTAGAAAAATGGAAGAAGCAGATATTTAGATGAAATGATAAAACTGCAAAAATCAGAGGCCAAAATTAAGAAAAGACTGGCCATGAAACTGCTCAAGAAGAGATGCTTCAAAAATGGTAGAATTAGAGGACAGAGCATGTAGGAAAAAATAAGATTGTTTGCTGTGCAGAAAAACTGTAAGGAACAGACTGAGCACAAATAAGCAACTGGACTGGTATTCCACAGCAGCTGTTGTTAACTGAAAGGGTACTTTGTGTGTATGCTCCAAACCTGGCCACAAGAAAGCAGCCAATACCTATAACAGCAAAGATGCAATCCTACAAGCAGAAAGAGTCTACTCTGACAGAAGGACACAGTACTAAAAGCTGGAGACAGTAGAGTGTTTGTGGAAAATGATTACTCACTGAACAACAGGCAGAAGAGGAACATATTTATTCCAAAAATCAGTGAACGTCGAGAAGCAGGTGTAAGATTCAAGCTGCTGTATCCAACTACCTTCAGAATATTTTTCATGGAGGGTCAAAGTCATTTTTGATACAGAACATGTTAAGAAGGAAATACAAAAGCTGGTCCAATAAAAAGTGAGCTATCAAACAGAAGGGGATTTTGCTTCTTATTATTCTAATAATAAATATCACAGACAATGTCAGTGAAACCTTTGCCCATGTTCCAAAGGAAAATGCTTAAGAGACAGAATAAAGCAAAGGAGTTGACTAGAACAAGGAGTACATTGGAAATGAACCAGAGACTGGATTTTGGAGATGGAGATCAACAGGAAGAAAACCAGCAACTCGGAAATTAATGAATAAATGCGGGATTACAGAGCATCAATCAAATTTGAGAAATATGGCAGAACAACAAAACCTGGAAATATTAGACTTTTTTCTGAAACTGTTAAACTTGTAGTGGACTCCAAAGCATATGCCCTACTTCATGTCATTATTGTTAGGACACAGGAGACAGGAAGAGGAAGGAAAGTGATAACTAAGTAAAACAATTTTAGTTCTTAACAGAATTTTTATAAAACATCACATATACTGCATGTTGCGTAGCAAAGCTTTTTCAGTTACTGTGTGTAGTAGGGATACTAAAGTAAACATGTTCCCTTTTTCTTTCTTCTTGTTCAGTTTTAAGAAATGTAGGCAATACAATGGAAAAAGAGAAGAAAGCCTGGACAAAAGAGCATGATTAAGTATAGATGATATACTTTTTTCTAGTTTTGCATAGTGGAATGACTGGAATAAGGCCCTTGGCTTCATCTAACAACAGGTTTTAAGTGGAAGCAAGTAAATAAAAAAATGAACATAATGAAATGCTTTCCTTTAACAAATAAATGTCCACAGTGCAGTATGAGAAGCTTGTATCTGAAGGCAACTGAGTATCTGGTTTTCATGCTTGTATGGAGACAAGCTGATAAGAGGGCAAAAACAGAATACTTTTTTTTCTTTCAATGGCTAAAAGATAATGTTTTCTGAAAGCATTCATGTTGTTTTCTACAGCTGGGAGATGAAAAACAGGCAGCACTTTGCATTGATAACTTTTATTACAGGTCAATTCAAGCCTGTGAGTGTTGTCGATCGGGACGACTGTTCCTCTTAGGAGGGTTACAATTCATTATTTGAAGATCTACACAGTTTTGTGGGTTTGTATTAAGTTAATAAGTTATGGGGGGTTCTGGTGCGTGTTTGTGTTTTTGTTTATGAAACTCTCAAAGTCTTGTAAGATGTGACATAGGTTCAAATGGATATGACAAGAAACAAGTGTTTGAAGGCTGCCAGCCTAGCCAGATAGAAATTTATAGATAATTCTATCATCTGTAAATATTAATGTAAACCACAGGCTTGTTGTCTTAAATGGCAAAAATAGTGTTACATGTGGAACTGGAAAAAAATTCAACAACAGTGCACTCTACTGACCAAGTAAAGCATGTTGTTACGCATTGATGTAAACACGGCTCCGACCAGTCTAGATGAAGGAATTCTTGCTACTGTTGTAAGGCCAGAGTTAATGGCCAGAATTTGCATGCATAAATGTCCTTTATTGCTCTGGTTTCTGCCCAGAGGGGAAGAATGTAAATGTAGTTTCTGTTAGCCCGGGAACCCAGGGAAGTGTGAAGAATGATGTAATGTGAACCAGGGATGTGATTTTAAAAACAAAGAGAATCAGAGAGCATTAAGCATTTTGTCTTGATCATCCAACTCAGCACTGCCTTTGCTCTATATGTAAGTTTATCTTAGACTTGTGTTTTCTCTTAGTCTAATCTTTCTAGTTTTCTAATCTTTCTAGTTTCTAGCTATCTCTAAGTGTTTTTCTGTGATGTCAAAACTGAATTATTTCAAGTATTTCTCTGTGATGTCTGAACACTTGACAAGCACTGTGTAATAAAAGTATTGTCTTGTGTTTTTAATTATTTATTAAACATTTTTAAACCCTTTTAACTGTGGCTGTTTTTTGTAGAGATAATTTAAGCTCTAGAGTACATTGCATGTATATAGTGATCCTATACCAAGTCACTCTAATAAGCCTGGACTGTTTAGTCACACTTATCAGTTGGATAATAATACTGCGCAGTAATAATTGGACACCCTTTTAAGGACCTTTGAGTAGCTGATAAATATTAGTGGCTGGTGGCAGCTGATACTACCATATAGTCTGGGAAAAAAGGGGCACAGCTGGAGAACCTGTGCCAACCTTCTCCAGGAGTGTCTGCGTGGTTGGATAAACTCTTGTCAAAGTGTGTGTGTGTGTGTGTGTCAGCTACTTGGGCAGGGGCACAAAGCACTGGTTGGACAGAGAAGGTGCTGGAGGTTTTAGCTTGCCCATTATGCTGAGATCTGGACCCTATAGCTGTGCCAGTGGGGAGTCTTATTGGGGCCCTGGAGAGCAAGGGGGCAACCAGATCCGGACTGACTGTGATCTCTGTGTGCTCGTAAGGGGAATTGCACTTTACTGTGTGTACTTGTTATCCTTTCCTCCTATATGAAATGCCCCTCATTGGTGTTAGTGGTGAGGATTGAGGCTCCTTGATTGCTGGGCCAGGGCACAGGCATCACAAAGTGCATAAAAGATTAACCTAAAAAAACATTAGTGTATGCATGCAACACAAAAGCTGGAACTACACATTAAAAAAGGCCGTTATACATAACAGGTGGAAATAACTTCTTATCATAATGGTAACATTATCCATATCTCTGAATGTGAAAACCTATGCTACAAAAAGAACTGAGCATGTGAATTTGACAAAGAAAGGATTTTAGGATAGTTACTCAGTGGTTTATTTGGGACAGAGGAAAAGGGGAATACTTTAATTAATTGCTAGAGGAACTCCAATAGTGACAGAACAGAGGGAAAAAAAAAACATAAGCATGGTAGATTTGTAGTAGTGAATGGCTACAGGCAAGGGAAGAGGATTACACTGCCGTGTATTTATATTGTACCTTAGTAACTGCTAAAATGGAGCTAAAGAAAAATTCTGGGAAAAAAACAGCTTTCAGCGGGGAATTACTTACAGGTGGGGACTGGAATTTAATTTGCAACAGACTGTATCTGGGGGTGTAGATGGGAAAATATAACAAATGAGGGTAGATTTTTGAAGAAAATTATAAAAGTATTTATAAAAATATTTGGTATGGAAGTTGTGAATTCAGTAGTAGGAGCTCTGAGAGAATTTATATATTATTTTCCAAGGTACAATATCTGTGCTAGGATAAATACAAACCATACTTCACAGGAACATGTGCATTCAGTTGAAGGTTTTGATATGCATTCAGTAACTGTTTTAGATCACGCGCCAATAATAACTAAAATAAAAATGCAGGGTAATGAAATAAAAATGAGACATTGGCACTTCCCAACCTAACTGTTAAAAAAAGACGAATTTAAGAAATGGGTAGTGGAAATTATTTAGGAGTTATTAGGGAAGACAGAATTTTCTTCAGAAAATATAGCTAGGGAGTGAGACAGAATGAAAGTGGAGTTTAGTGTAGAAATAAAAGAAAAAGAGATATGGTTTAAAAAAACTATTATTTAGAGGGAATGAAAAAGGTTAAAGTATTGCATAATGGGAAATCTCACATAAGAGGTGCAAGTGCAGAGTACTAAATATAAAAAATGGGACTACTTTGATAATGTGCATAAGTTTAGAAAAACTGCTGTTAAGCAAGTGTTTTTGATGATGAATCCAAAACAGAAAAGCTTTTATCATAACGGCTCAGGCAAAGAGAAAGTAGAAATGGTACCAAGCTTAGGGAACCTATAACAAGAAAAATAACCAGAGATCCTGTAGAAGTATTGGAAATATTTTGGAAATTTTATGAAAATCTGTATAAAGCAGAGATGTGAAAATCAAGAAGTATAAATGGAAATATTTATGAAATAATTAAATATGCCAAGGTTAGTGGTAGATGAGGCTCAATTACTAACAGGACAGAAGAAGATGAGATAAAAATGGTGATGTACAACAAATCTATTGGAAAGGCTCCATGAATGGAGGTCTGGAAGCTAGGAGGGAAGAAAGTGATAAAGATCTGGAGGGTTTTGATTAACAAAATTTTAAAAGGAGGTGAAACATGAATATCCTGGAAGAAAGCTGTTATGGCTGTAATACCTAAAGATGGTAAAAGCCCATATCATTTCTAAACCATAATTATAAAGTGTTTATGCCTATAATGTCTAAAAGAATGGAAAGGTGATGTCAAAATTTATAGATTTTTTTTTTTTGAAAAAAGGAGGAAACAAAGGGGAAAAGGGGAAAAAGTAACAACGATGGTAACCAAGACTACCGCTAGAGTATGACAGGAAAGAATGATAAGAAAAGACCAACAATGGTAATAAAAACTTACACTAAAAGTGTGTAAAGGATAAGAGAGAGCTTTTAAACACTGAAGATAAAATTAAAATGTATTAAATCTGCTTTTTTCTACTCACAACTACAAAAAAGCATGAGACCTAATTGTGAACCCGCCCATACAGGAAGGCAGCAAACAAGATCTGAGGTATGATAGGGGACTATTGCAAGGGTCTATATTACAATGTTGAAAGACGATTTCACCTAACACATTTTTATCGACATGAAAATAATGACCTTTTGAAATGCAGAATGGCCACTTCAGTGAATTTTTTTCCCAGGGGAAAAAAATCACTTGTCCATCATGAGGGATTTGCCCTTTTCCCTACTGTAGTGCGATCTCAGAGTTGGTATATTTAGTTGGGGGGGCTGTGGAGTCGAAGTCCCCCACTATGTAAGGTTTGAAAGTTTGGTTTGTTTGTGTATAGTCTAGCGATTTTTTCCCCTGGGAAAGAATTCGCTGAAGTGGCCATTCGGCATTTGAAAAGATCGATATTTACATGTCAATTAAGATGTGTTCAGTGAACTCATCTTTCGACATTGTAATATAGACCCTCAATGCATTATGGGTAGGAGAGGATCTTGAGGGCTTTCAGTGTTCCAAGAGCTGTAAAAAGCGTCAAAGTCGGATCCGAACCCAATCATTGAGGAATGAATGAAAACGACAATATCAGATATACTTTTTTGAGACTGCAATGAGTTGGCAAACAACTGCCAGAAGTACTGCATGAACAAATTGGAAGGAAATAAGAAGTTATGTACTCACCATAACATTCCATGTGAGTTGTTACATCTCGTCTTCATTCTTTACTGATGGGTTAGGAGACGATCCATCGGCTCCAATACAGCCATTTGCAAAGCTCAAGGTTTACCAGTAGCTCGAGACCAAGCCCCTTATCCCATGATGCACTTCTGGAATTACCTCAGATTTTGTTTGCTGCGTGTACTATATCCTTATAAGAGAACTACCCTCCCATAGAGAGGAAGAAGAATTGAGCAACCAGGATGAGACAAGCCACTAGGTCAACTATGAGCCAGGAGGTGGATGGAGGGAGGGACTTAAGAATGAAGGCGAGATGGAACAACTCACATGGAACGTTATGGGGAGTACACAACTTCTTAATGTGAAGTTGTTCAATCTCACCGTTCATTCTTTACTGATGGATAGCATCCCTAGCACCCTCAATCTCAGGTGGCTCACGGCAGTACATTCTTCAGGACCACAGACTCAAAGGAAGCCCTATCCCTGGAGGCCTTATCAACTTTGTAATGAGTGATAAAGGTATGAGGTTTAGACCAAGTGGCTGCAGCACAAATATTATCCAGGGGCAATTTGGCTTGGAATGCAGAAGACGTAGAAACTGCTCTGGTAGAGTAAGCTTTAATCTTGTGTAGTAAGGGCATATTAGCAGCTGAATAAACAAACATGATCAATCTGATAGCCATTTAGAAAGTGTTGTTTAGCAAATGGTCTGCCTTTTCTGGCTTCAGAGAAAGACACAATGAGCTGGTCTGATTTTCTAACATCTTTTGTTCTGTCCAAATAATATCTGAGCTGTCTGTGAACATCAAGTTTGTGCAGCATATACTCTAGTTTATTGGAATGGTTAGGGAAGAAGACTGGCAACTCAATGACTTGGTTGATAT
Organism: Protopterus annectens; assembly: GCF_019279795.1. Taxonomy (NCBI): domain Eukaryota; kingdom Metazoa; phylum Chordata; order Ceratodontiformes; family Protopteridae; genus Protopterus; species Protopterus annectens. The sequence goes on along the minus strand of NC_056728.1, from coordinate 209,203,827 downwards.
TGGATTCAGAACAAACTTTGGGCAAAAAGGAGGGGTTTGTCCTAAGAGGTACTCTATCAGCATGAAAAATCAAATAAGGAGGGCTGACAGATAAGGCTTGAAATTCTGACACACTGCAGGCAGAAGTAACAGCCACCAGAAATATGGTTTTCCATGATAAAAATTTGAGCTCACAAGATGATGCTGGTTCAAATGGGGGAAGAATTATACAAGACAGCATACAGTTTAGATTCCAAGGAGAATAAGGAGTTTTCACTGGAGGCCTCATGTGAAAGGTTCCTTTGAGAATGGCATTGGACAACTTGTAGGACACTATGTTTAGCCCGTCAGCTCAGAGATGAAAGTTTGATATAGCAGCCAACTGGACTCGAGCTGTAGTGGCTGCAGCTCCTTTATTAAAGATCATAGTCAAGAATTCTAATATGGAAGTCAAGGGGGCTTGATAAGGATCAATGCTCTGCTTAGAGGCCCATGTGGAAAAACTCTTCCACTTACTAAGATATACTCTTCTGGTGGATGGCTTATGGGAAGACAAACGGATCTGCCTTGTCTCATCAGAAAGGCTATGAAGCCTGGCTATGAGGGGAACTGGAACAGCCAAGCTGTTGGCTTCAGTGACTGCAAGGAAGGATGGAGGTCCCCCGACGGATGTGTCAGAAGGTCCAGAACTGGGTACAGAATCCATGGATCCTCCAAGAGATGATGATTAAGAAATGGGAACCAAATCTGCCGAGGCCAATGAGGGGCTATAAGAATGATGGTGTTTCCCAGTGAATCTGCTTTCTGTAGAAGTCTGGGTATTAGCGGGATTGGAGGAAATGCATACAGGAGACCCAGGGACCAATCATGTATGAGTGCGTCTTGCGGGGGTTCTCCTGGAGGGGGAATCAGGGCAAAGTAGCTTCTACATTTCATGTTGATGTGACTGGCAAAAAGATCGCAGCAAGGCTGGCCCCATTTGCGGAAAATCCTGTCCGCAATCTCTTGCTTGAGGGACCACTCGTGCGGCAACAAGATTGCCCTGCTCAGTTTGTCTGCTATCACGTTGGATCTCCCCGGGATATGGATTGCGAACAGAAAGCGCTGGCATGAGACAGCCCACTGCCAAACTCTGAGGGCTTCTCGGCAAAGGCGGTAAGACTTGGTCCTGCCTTGCTTGTTCAAGTACCAGACTACTGACATACTGTCTGTCTGAATTGCAATCGTCCCTAGAGGAAGAGAGTCCTGGAAGTACTGCAATGCCAGAAGTACTGCTATGCAGGTGTGACTCTTGATCCGTCCATGTGCCTTGGGCAGTCTTTCCCTGAAAATGCCCCCCCAGCCTATCAGAGAAGCGTCCGTAGTCACAGTGGCTACTGGAGGAGGTAGTACAAAGGGGCGTCCTATGGTTACATGAAGAGATGTCAACCACCACTGGAGATCTCTCTTGCAAGAGTTTGTAATTAAAATCATATGACTCATGGGAAGTTCCTGATAAGACCATAGAGTGAACAGCAGCCATTGAAGAAAGCGCATAAGCATCCTTGCTAATGGTATGGCCAAGATCGCTGCAGCCATCAAACCCAATACTTTTAAAACTTCTGCAGTTGGTGCTCTGTCTTTCGATACCAATGAGCTGACATGCTGACGAAGAAAGACCCTCTTGATTGGTAGTCGTAGAGTGGTGGTTGAAGTGTCTAACTCTGCCCCTATAAAGACGATATGCTGTGATGGTGACAAGGCAGACTTTTCGGAGTTGAATGTAATGCCTAAGTGATTGCAGAGTGTATTCCCTTGCCTGATTCAGTTGATGCCTGGTGGAGGAGGTAAGTAGCTAATCGTCTAGATACGGAAACACCTGGAATACTAGATGCTTCAGGTGAGCCGTGACCACTGCTGTGCATTTGGTGAACACTCTGGGGGCTGTAGTGAGACCAAAGGTTGGGAGGGTGGCCTAATGGTTAAGGTGTTTGCCTTACAAACACAAGGTGCAGGGTTTGATTCTCACAAGGGATAATTGGCTAGGCTTAAAATGGTTCGCAAGGGTAGTTAGCTTATTACTAATCTATGAAACTATGAAACAAAGGGCAGGGCTCGAAATTGATAATGACTGGCTCCCAGCCAGAAATGCAGGTGATCTCTGGATGGCTTGGCCATTTTTATGTGGTAGTACGCATCCTTGAGATCTATCGAGCACATCCAATTGTCTCTCCCCAAAAAGGGAAGTATAGACTGCAGCGTGACAATCCGGAACTTCTCTTTCTTTACAAATTGGTTGAGTCTGTTGAGGTCCAAAATAGGTCTCCAGTCCCCTGTTTTCTTTGGAACCAAAAAGAATCTTGAGTAAGTTCCAGATCCTGTTTGGTCTGCTGGGACTGGCTGGATGACTTTTTTTCTAGCAACTTGTGGACCTCTATAGTTGCTTGTTCCCTGTAACTGGATGAAACGTCTGGGATTCTCCTTACGGGTGTGGGTGGAGAGGAGAACGGTATGAAATACCCTTTCGAAATAATACTTTGTACCCAGCTGTTGTTTGTTATATCTTGCCAGGCAGTTGGGTACAAAGATAAGCGACACCAGACTGCCTCCAGAGCAGGACAGTCGGGCCTCTTTTCAGAAGCGCTGATAGGGTTGACCAGAGAAATTATCTCTGTCACCCTGGTGTTACGGACCCGCTCTGCCGCGAGGGTGGAGTCTTGCATTATTACCCCCTCCTCTGCCCCTAGAGGGGAGTTCACCACGTGTCCTGAAAGGCTCCTTGGGCTTTTCGGAACCACATTTTTCCTCCCCTTTGGCCTTTGGGATTAGGCCGAGTAGGGGTGGAAAAACGGACTCTAACAGCAGACCTCCTGCTCACACCTGGTCAAAGTTTCCTTCACTTTAGGCCCAAAGAGAGAGGAGACATCAAAAGGGGTGTTCGTAAATGAAGAGTTAAAGGGCTCCGTGAAAGAACACAAGTGCATCCAGGAATGTCTAGGGTGCTTATAATAAACTACAAAAACTACTCTAAGACTAATCTATAAAATAATGTCAAAAATTTAAAGAAACAACTTGCGAAAAACGTGTTTTTGGTGAATATTGGCTCAAGCAAAACTGGAACCTCTGAGATCCGTGCTGCTGCAAACTAGATCTGAAGTTATTCCAGCAGTACATCATGGGATAAGGGGCTTGGTCTCGAGCTACTGGTAAACCTTGAGCTTTGCAAACGGCCGTATCAGAGCCGATGGATCAGCTCCGAACCCATCAGTAAAGAATGAACGGCGAGATTGAACAACTTCACATTGATTGTTTTGAGCTGTGATGCATAATTGAGATTGACTAGACATAGTAAGGCCTTGCAGAGTTTAATTCTGGCAGCTGCCAAAAAAAGCAGCTGCTAGAAAATGGAAATCAAAATCAAAGTCTAAACCAGCTGTGCTAGAAGTAGTGAATATAGCAAAAGGGATGAACGAGCTAGAAGTGGGATGTTTAGAAAAGGGTAGGAGCAAATTACACTGAAAAACATGGGAATTGTTGGAACAACACATGCTGAATAATGTTTTGGAGGCGGAATCAGGTTTAAGGGAAGGCAGGAACTGAATGAGCTATGTAATGTTTGACTGACAATGACTTTATAGATTATTTGTGATGCATAAAGTTTGCAAATAAAAATGTCAATATGTTTTTTTTTCATTTATATAAATGTATGATTGCTCATGTCATAAGTAATATTTCAATATAAATGTTTCTTGTCAAAAATAAAGAATCCGCTATCTTCCCGTTGCCATCATATTTTTGAACACATATTAAATGGGCAAGAGTGTGACAAAGGAATTCCTTCACAAAATGGATATTATGAGCTTGCACTTTCAAATCCCCAAACAAGGTCTAAGTCAATAGCCAAGAACATGTCCTGACAACAGACTTCACTGCAGAAGCCCTGAAAGATGCATCTACTGCATCATACTCACCATTTTATAGGGGACTTGACCAGCTGTGAATAAGTATGGGCTTGAACGATTTAAGTGCTTTCATGGTTTCTTCTTTCACACCACCACTGTTATCCTCTTATGCACCCAATACTTTAGAAAGTGGGTTTGAACATTCAGGATGCTGAAGTCTGCACTTTTTTTTTCCTTAACAGGTCAAACAATCTAATTCCTTGTCACTTGTAAAAGTACTCTGGCCCACAGCCAATCTGCCTACCTTGCAATATCCTGGGGCACTAATAAGATATGCTATAAGGTTCATATATTTATTTATTTATTTTATTTTACATTTTTTGACCGGGATAGTCCGACTGGATGCATGTCCATTTTCAGCGGAGGCCCGGGGAGAAAAGCTCCACAGAGAAAGAAAACACAACATTAATTACATACAGATAAATACACAGTTACAGGAACAATATATATATATTTTTTGGTTTAGATGCATTTGTCAGCAGTGTGATTTAAATACAACTCTAAATGCAATAATATTTCTATAAGTTGTTACAGGATCCTTACTGTAATAGTATGCAGTCAAGCAAGGAGGAGCTAGATTTCTATAGAAACCAGAGGAGGTAGAATGCTAAGGACGTTGGTTGATAATTATTTGAAACTTTGAAAAGGAAAAGTAGCCACTAGTAGGTACAGGGGAGTGGGTATAGTATGTGTCAAGGAGAGTCAATCAGGGTTAATACATGGGCAAAGCCAGTGAGACTTAAAAAATTGTTTAAGATTATTTTTAAATTGACAAAGGGAGGTGGAAAGTCTTAGGTTATTAGGGAGGGAATTCCAAACCTTCCCTATGGAATTGGCAAAGAGAGCTTCACCACCCAAGCTGTTAGCTTTGATGGTTTGAACCAGAAATCTATTTGAGGAGCGAAGACAGCTAAGATTGGAGTAGGGAATCAATATTTCACTCAGTGAAGGGTTTTTTTCAGGTTGTTTGATTATTTTAAATGCTTCAGTGAGTTGGTTCATTTTAAGAAGATTGGGTAGTTCAAGCCAGTCGAGTTTCCTTAGATTATGACAATGATGAGTTCTATGGGGAGCACTTTTTACAAATCTGGCAATGTGATTATAGGCAACAGAGAGTTTCTTGATCTCATTTTTATTGAGGAAGGAGAGGACAGGAGAGGCATACAGTAAGGTAGAGAGGAGATGTGTGCGTGCAATAGTGAGTTTGGCAGTAGGGGTTAGGAAGTTTTTAATTCTATACAAGGATCAGAGTTTCTTATTTACTGTCTTTATGGTTTGACTGATATGGATATCAAATCTAAGCTTATTATCAACAGTGACCCCTAAAAGTTTAGTGTTGGTATCAGGCTCAATTTTGGTACCATTAATAGATTGGACGAAGAAGGTATTGTTATTAGATAGTGGGGAAAGTTGAACTGGTGGAGGCACTGAGGTGGGAAAAAATATTAGTAATTTGGTTTTTTTTGGATTTAGGATGAGTTTCCGTGCTGCGAGCCATTTTTCTACTGCAGTAAAGGAGTGTTGGGTGACTACTTGTAGATCAGAGAGAGAGACTGCAGAGCAAATCAGGGTGGAGTCATCTGCGTATTGGATACAGGTGGCTTTAGGGATAACAGTGTGAAGTTCATTTATGAATACAGAAAAGAGGAGGGGACCTAGTTTGGAGCCCTGAGGAACTCCTATGGTATTAGGCAGCAGGTGAGATAGCTTATTTTGCCATTGGACTGCTTGTTGTCTGCCAGAGAGGTAAGCCTTGAACCAGCTGAGAGCTGGATTATCAAGGTGCAAGGTTTCTAGGGTGTGGAGCAGAATCTCGTGATTGACCATGTCAAAAGCTTTTGACAGATCAAGAAAGAGTGCAGAAGTTATTTTTTTGCTGTTACGGTTTTTGTTTACTGAGTCAGTAAAGGAAAGTAGGGCGGTGGTCGTACTATGGTGGGGTCTGAAACCGTGTTGAGTATGGGACAGAAGATTATTTAGGTTAAGATAGTGAAGTAACTGTTTATGAACGCATCTTTCCATAATTTTGGCTATTGGAGATAAAATTGCTATGGGTCTATAGTTCGATGGTTCAGTGGAGGATCCACCCTTGTGAAGTGGAATGACATAGGATATTTTCCATATGGCCGGGATGGTGGCCTCTGTTATTGTTCGGTTAATAAGAATTGAGATAGGGTAGGCTATAACGTCTGCTGCTATTTGCAGGTATTCCGCTGGGAGTCGAACGGCAGAGAGGGTGGTTGGTTTGAGTTTCTTCAATAAGGCTCTAATGTAAGAGGTGGATGTTGGCTGAAGAGTAAAGGAGAAGGATGATTCCTCAGAAACAGTAAATAAGGGGGAAGAAGGAGTGAGTTGATTGGCTAGTGACTGAATGGTCTCTGTGAAGAAGGAGTTAAAGGTATTTGCTGCTACTTCTGGATTTTTACCAATAAGTTTCTCTGGGGTGGGTGTAGACGATTTCCCTGAGTGGAGGAGATTATTTAAGCCTGCCCAGAACTTCTTTGGATTATTCTGGTGTTCATCTTGGAGGTGACAAAAATAGTTCTTTTTGTCCAGGGTGCTGCCTCTTTTCGTTTCATTTCTAAGCTGCTGGAATTTAATGCGATCCTGATGTGTCTTAGTAACTCGCCATTTGTCCCAGGCCTTATCTCTAAGTTTAATTTTAGATTTGGTTTCTGTGGTTAGCCAGGGTGCAATCCGTGTCTTGGTTCTGATATGTCGGTTAGGTGCATGAGAGTCCAGAATGTTGAGGAATGTGTCATTAAAGAATGCCACACTCTCCTCAAGAGGCAGTGTTTTTAGCTTGGACCAGTTACAGGATTTGAGTTCTGTTAAGAATAGAGCTGGAACAAATTTCTTTTTATTTCTAACAAGTCTATATATGGGAAGGTTTGAGTTGGTAAATAGAAACTAGGGAGAAACCTGAATCCTATACAAATGATTGGGTCTCTTGTAGGGGTGGGAGAAATGGGAGGCTGGCTCCAAGGATACTATATGAAAAACATCCAACATGGCTTCCTGCTTTGGTGGGACAGCTACTGACTTTGACGACCCGAGACTTAATATGTTCCAGTATCTTTTCTGGGCTATAAAGATCTCCTGAGATTACGACATGAAGTAAAGTGTTATCTCATACTTGAGAAAGAGCCAACAAATGGCAAGTTCATTGGTGGGGGTACAACAAGCCAAAATGCCCTTACTATGAGTGTCATACAAGAGTGGGAAAGAAGGCTGTGATTTGTACACTTTCAAGTCTTCTTTAGGATCAGAATATTCTAACTCTGACAGGATGACCTTCTGTCTCTGGACTCCACCTAAGACGAAGAAGGCTGTTAAATACAGCTGCAGTTTACTTGGGAATCGCATGAAATCTGGAGTCAGTTTATCCCAGTCCTGGGAGGAAGGCTAGCTGGCATCACAGGATGAAGATCCACAAACGAGCAACACTCTAGGCATGATAGGTGCCTTTGGTTCAAGTACTGGGAGCAAGCAGCTGCAGGGGATTTTCAAACCGTAGCTGGAACATCCTTAAATTCTAGGTTCAGAATGAGAATGACCTCTAACAACTATCATGAAGATTCTCCCACCCTAGTTTTGCCCCTTCTACCCCCCCCTTGCTGTTCATCAGCTGTCACCAATTCACTTGCTCTTTCACTGGGTCAACTTGACCGATGTCCAGGACTTATGGATACTGATTCAGCGTCTTAGTACTGCCAGGGAGTGTGCCTGGTCTCCAACATCCCTGCAGAAGCTTTGTGAACTCTGCCACTGCTGCCTTTAGAAGATGCATGCTTGTTTCTTCATATGTGGAACCTGCTAACCACAAGGTACACCATTTGCAGCACACAGCCCACTGGGTTCTTAATGCTGCTAGTGCAGCAATCTTAGGTCCCCCGCAGGATGGGCAAGCCAGGGTCAGCCACTGACTCTCACCACCTCCCTGGTCCGGATGAGCCAGGGTCAGCCACCAACTCCACCACCTCCCAAGGCTGGCCCCCTCTAGCATCCATGGGTCAGCCTCTAACTCTCACCACCTTCCCAATTCAGTCCCTCCAGCATCCATTGGTCAGCAACTGTCACCACCCGCCCAGTCCGGTCGCTTTAGCATTCTTGAGTCAGCCACTAGCTGTCACCACCTCCGCGGGTTCCGGTCACTCTAGCATCCATACTGCTGGTCAGACACATGTTATCTGAGGCACAGTGCCCTTTTCTTTCCTGACAATCAAACATCATTCTAAAGCAGATGCCATATAGCTGGTGTCTTAAGCAGAATACTAAGCTTGATCTCTAGCCTGGTTGTATGAGCAAAGGGATGAAGAATGAAGGAGGGATTATTTTAAGTTTTCTTCTACCTTAAACAACTTCAAAGGTACCTACAGTTGTTTAACTTTATCCATTTTTTCAGGGTGTGTGTGTGTATACATGAACAGCTCACAGATTAGCAATTTTTACACTGGATGCCAAAAAAGGAAGCATCAATTATGATAGCTGCTCTGCTCTGCCAGAGATTTCAGCAGTAACAAGTATTAGAGTCAGCAACTCCTCCAGCACCTCCCTAGAAAATACAGTTGTGTACACTTACGCATGACCATGAAATTACCCCATCAGGATATAACATTCTGAGATGTGATCGGAAAACCAAAAAGGGTGGAGGAGTAGCAATCCTCTACAAATCTGAACTCCAGCTTACAACCTTTAATGCATACCTACCCTCAAATACCAACGCGGAAACCCTTACTGTCAAACTACATATCAACAACTGCAAATCTATCTACATAATTTGCTCCTATCTGCCCCCTGGAAATAATATTAACACTCTGGAAAATATCCTCAGCTGCTTCTCCACTAACCTCCCTCAGGAAATCATTGTACTAGGTGACTTTAATATAGACTGGGCTACTTGTAGCTCACCCAATCCCACCTCCCACATCAATCTATATGGCTTTACCCAAATTATAACCACCCCTACTAGAATCCATAAACCAAGTAATAAAGAAAGCACCCTGGACTGGATTCTTATAAATAGTCACCCGATACTTACATACCAGGTACCCCTCCAGATGACATTAGTGACCACTCTCTTACATTTATAGTTAAACAAAAATGCCATACTCCCAATCCAAATCTTTTCAAAATCACACACTCAAAAAAACATTTTAATCAAGAACACTTCCTTAATGAACTTAATGCATGTGACTGGTCACCAGTTCATCATCTTCAGCTAGAAGATGCAGTATCTTACTTCAATACAAAATTCCTACAAATCCTTGATTGCCATGGCCCCTCTCGCTCTACCAGAATACGAACCAAAACTGCTCCATGGCTCACCAAAGAAACTATACAAAAGATTCTCTTACGTAAAAAAATATGGGCCAAATGGAGAGCTTCAAAAAACCCAGCAGACCATCTCCACTATAAGCAACTACGAAATACTACTAAAAAAGAAATTCTTCTAGACAAAAAAAAATACTACCTTCACCTACAACAAACCCACCAGCATAAACCACAAAAGTTCTGGTCAGGCATTAACAAACTGCTTCATCCAGGGCACTCAAACTCCCACCCCATCAGGTATACCCCAGGATAACCCTAAGCACATTGCTGATGCCTTTAACAACTACTTCACTGAAGCTATTCAAATTCTAGCAAATACACTACCCCCTGTTAGCACTAACCTATCAATAAGTATAAATAGCCCAGCTCCTTCATTTCATTTGGAACCAGTACCAACATCCCTGATCTGCTCCCTCCTGCAAAACCTTTATTTATTTTATTTATCATTTGTTGACCGGGAAAGTCCGACTAGGTTCCACAGAGCCTGTTTTCAGCGGAGGCCCGGGGAGAAATGCTCCAGATGCATGTCTTTGGAATGTGGGAGGAAACTGGAGTACCCGGAGGAAACCCACGCTAACACAGGGAGAACATGCAAACTCCACACAGAAGGCACTCCAGCCGAGAATCGAACCGGTGAACCTCTTGCTGTGAGGTGACAATGTTAACCGCTGCACCACTGCGCCGCCCGCACCTCAAACCATGTACCCCCCTCAGCTCACCTTCTACCAGGTGAATACCTAAAAATTGCATCTAAACCCATTGCCTATCCTATATCCATCCTTATTAATAGAACTATTACTGAAGGAAACATCCCCACCATCTGGAAAGTTTCACACATCATCCCCCTGCACAAGGGTGGTTCCTCTACAGAGATTTCTAATTTCCGACCAATAGCCTTACTGTCTCCAATAGCAAAAATAATGGAAAAATGTATCCACCGACAGCTACTTACCCACCTTCTCTCAAATAACTTACTAGCTAACTGTCAGCATGGCTTTAGACCTCACCATAGTACAACCACTGCCTTACTATCCTTTTCCGACTGTATTAACAAACATTGTAATACTAACGCTCTTTCATCTGCACTATTTATTGACCTGTCAAAAGACTTCGACATGGTTAATCATCACCTACTTATAGATATACTAAAATCCCTATCTCTTGACCCACATGCAATACTATGGTTTAAATCATACTTAGATAACAGACATCAAGCTGTTCTCTGGGATAATAATTTATCCACACCCCTCCCTGTCAACATTGGAGTGTCACAAGGATCCATATTAGGCCCTCTTCCCTTTTCAATCTTTATTAATGATCTTAACACTAAAATTCCACAAGCCACCTACATACAATATGCAGATGATTCAACTTTAATATGCTCTGCCAACTCTGTTTCCTCACTCCAGACCCTCACCCAAACTGTATTTCATACTGTTGAAAATTGGTTCATGAGTCATTGCCTCCTCCTTAACCCCAAAATGACTAAATTATTGCTCTTTACTCCTAACCAAAGATCTCCTAAATGTCACTTTACATTAACTTCTAACAATGGGACTACCATATCCCCAGACACTACAACCAGACTCTTAGGTATTACAATAAATCACAGCCTTAGCTATGATGATCATATTAATACTACTATAAAATCAGTCAGCAGAAAACTAGGATCGCTTTATAAAATCAAACCCTTCCTCACACCATTAGCCAGAACTACCATTGCCCAAATCCACCTCATCTCTACCCTGTTTTATGCCTGTGCCATTTATACTAACCTTTCTAAAAACAACCTTAGCAAAATTGCAACCAGCTATAATAACATTGCCAGATTTGCCACTGGATCCCCTTTTAGAACCCATCACTGTCATAACCTTAAAAAGCTAGGATGGTTAGAACTACAGAATCAACTACTTTCTCAACAACTGACCATTACCCAAAAGATTTTCTACCACCCTAACAAGACTCCTACCCTCACTAGTTTGGTTACCCCATATAATAATCTGGCAACACTGCGCTCTGCTAATAACCTTCTAGTCTCTACTACTAAATCTAAAAACAAGGCTGGGGACTCACTATTCTCCAACACAGTGGGAAAAAGCTGGAACCAGCTTCCTAAAGAATTATCATCACTTTCTTCCATACTACTCTTCAAAAAACATCTTAAAGAACATCTCAAAACACATTGGCTATGTCCCTGCTCTAAACCTGACTAAAAGTCTATTTCCCTATCTCCCACTCCCTTATCTCTCTGCTCTGTTGTTTTATTATGCGTACCAATTTGAAACTTGAATTACTGACCACTTCCTAGCATTAAAGAGACTTCCTCTCTGCACTGTTTCATGACTTAACTCTCTAAAAGAGCTCACCTCCATTCTCCAGTATAAAATAATGTAATACAACTTCCTTCTTCTTTTTATATAATGTATTCTAAGATACTATTGCCTATATTGGAGTTTTTCTCTCCATGCTTCTACTGAATATGTACTGTTTGTAAGTAAAAGATTGTATGCCTGTAACCATGCCTTTAATTTAAGAGAACAAGACAAATATTCTTGGTATTCTTTATCATTTTATTATATGCTATCCAATTTTTTTTTCCAGGAAACTCAACACAATTTTTGCATTGTCTATTCTATAAGATTGAAATGTAACATCTGTCTATTGTAAATACTGTATGCTATGATATTTTTTCCTATGTTGGAGCTTTTCTCCCCGGGCTGCTACTGAAAATGGACATATATCCAGCTAGACCAGCCCGGTAAACAAATGTAAAATAAAAAATAAAAATAAATAAATGTAGATGTTCGAGTTTATTCACTGTTGCAGTCATCACACTTGGGTTATCCTGCCAGCGATAGCCCTCAGTCGGCCCGAATATCAGAGGCTTAGTATTTCTGCGTCGTTTCCTGTCGCTTCAAGACTGACGTCGAGTTGTCAGAGGTATAAAAACAGGAAGCCGACGCCATTACATCAGTTTTTCTTGCCCCAAATAGGGAGCTAAGTTATGGTGGAAAAACACCACCAATAAAAAGTAAATACCAATAGCCCTGTAAGCAGTAAATAAAAGAGAGAGAGAGAGAGACAAGGGGGCTGGAGGGTGAGAAACCAGGACTGTAACAGTGAATACACTCGAACATCTACATTTACGTTAAGTGTACGCAACTGTATTATGTTCTTCGTGTTTCACTGTTGCAGTCATCACACTTGGGTTGATTCCCAAAGCTGAAGAATGGGTAGAGGCAGTCAAGAAGTGTTGGGGCTGGCTAGTATGCCCTGCAGGACTGCGGTTGCAAAGCCCGCCCTGTATTTGGAAAAGATAGGCAGGTGGTAATGCTTGGTGAAGGTATGAACAGAACTCCAAGTAGCAGCTTCCAGAATGTCCCTGGTAGGGACTCCTCTGAGAAAGGCTGTAGAGGTTAAAGTTACCCTAGTGGAATGCGTTCTGACCCCCTGAGGGTGGTTTCCCATAGTGTTTATAACAGAAATTGATACAGTGTGCTATCCATTTGGAGATGTGCAAAGCTGATTAGTAACTGGTCAGATTTCCTAAAGGGTTTAGTCCTATCAAGGTAGAATCTAAGCTGTCTGTGCACATAGTGCAGAATTCTTTCCTCCTTATTTTGAGGATAAGGGAAAAAGATGGGGGAATGGATACATTGGTTGAGAGCCACACTGGACACCACTTTAGGCATGAATGTTGGGTTAGTCCTGAGGGAGACCCTGTCAACATAAAAATAATGAAGGGTTCCACAGCCATAAGTACTTGTATCTCAGACACTCTTCTAGCTGAAGTGATGGCCAGAAACAAGGCTGTTTTCCAAGAGAGGAATTTTAACTCTGCTGATGCTGCAGGCTCAGAGGGGGGTAATGTGAGCTTTTCCAACACAAAGTTATGGTCCCAAGCAAGAGTGGGGGCTCTTCTTGGTGGGCTTAAGTTGTTAGCCCCTCTCAAGAACTGCTTGATGAGAGGTGGCTCAGTGCTGCAATGAACAGAGATGGCAGAGGCATGGATCTTAATGGAAGAGAAGGACAGGCCTCTGTGGAGTAGGTCTGCTAGGTAATCCAGGATGAGAGGCAAGGAGGGCTGTGCTGTATCTGTTCCTTTAGTGTGAATCCAGGAACAATACCTTTTCCACTTGCAGCATAGTATTTCCTTGTACTGGGTCATCCGGCTTCATGTATGACATCCAGTACCTGCTTGCTTGAACTGTGCCTCCTGCTGAGTCAGGAGAGTTGGGATCTGGGGTAGGTGTTATGGGGGCACTGGTGACAGTGAGCAGTAGTGGGTACCAATGTTGGTGTGGCCAGTCTGGGACAATCAGGATTGCCCTTGGTCTTTCCCCCTTATCTTGAGTAATACTCTTGTAAGAAGAGGCAGAGGGGGAAATGCATAGATTGAGAGGTTTGTCCAATGGAAGGATAGGGCATCCACTTTCCAGGCCTTGCTGTGAGGTACAATGGTGCAGAATTTGCTGAGCTGGTGGTTGTAGGGGGAGGTAAATAGGTCCACCTTCGGGGTACCCCATTTCTGGGTTACAAGGCTGAAGGTGCTGTGGTTTAATTGCCACTCGTGTGGGTCTAGGAGATTTCTGCTTAAGTTGTCTGCCAGAGACTTTTGGTTGCCTGGCAGGAATTGAGCTTGCAGGTGAATATGCATGGCTGAGGCCGTGTTCCACAGGGTCATGGCTAGCCTGCAGAGTGGGTAAGAGTGGGCCCCCCCCCCCGCTTATTGATGTACCACATCACTGTGGTGAATTCGGTTTTGATTAGTAGGGGCCCCGGTGAGAGTAGGGATCTGAAAGCTGTCAGAGCGTGCTTAACAGCTAGCATCTCTTTATGGTTGATGTGTAGATGAATTTGATTTGGGTTCCAGTGGCCCTGAATGCACCTGCCATCCAGATGTGCACCCCAGGCATAGTCTGATGTGTCTGTGGTTAGGGTCTGGGAGGTATGGAGCTGTGTAAAGGGAAGCCCATTATTGTGGTTGCATGCTGCTGCCCACCAAAGGAACTCTTTCCTTAGACAAGGTATTATAGGTATGATAGTTTCCAGGTCTGGAGCATGTTGGCACCAAAGACTTTTCAAGTACCACTGAAATTTCCTCATATGCAGTCTGGCATATGGAATTAGCACAATGCAGGAGGCCATGAACCCTACAGCCTGCAGGATTTTCCTTGTGGATAGCTGGGTTCTGGTGGCTATTTGAGCGAAGTAGCCTGTCAGACAGGCTTGTTTTTCTGGAGTAAGGAATGCCATCTGGGTTGCTGTGTCCAAGCTTGCTCCCAGGAATACAATTTTTTGACTGGGGACTAGCTTGGATTTCTTTTCGTTGATAGTGTACCCCAAGAAGGTTAGATGGTCCTTTAAAAATGTCAGGTGCTGCAACAGCTTTTCCTGACTGTCTGCCTGAATCAGGCAATCATCCAAGTAGGGGTAAATTTGAATATTTCTCTGCCTGCAATAAGCAATGGCTGGAACCAGGCATTTTGTGAAAACTCTGGGAGCAGTGGATAAGCCAAAGGAAGTGCAGAGAAATGATAATGCACAGATCCTGCCCTGAAATGTAGATATTTCTTGCAGGAGTCCCTGATTGGGATGCGCAGATAGGCCTCCTTTAGGTCTAGGGTGGCTAACCAGGCATCTTTGGACAGCATAGGGAGAAGCTGCTGTAGGGTGAGCATTTTGAATTTTGGTACCACCAGGAAGGTGTTTAGAATGGATAGATCTAAGATTGGGTGCCAGGTGCCCTCTTTTCTGGGTACCAGGAAAAGTCTGGAATAAAATCCTTGGCCTATCTGTTCTGCAGGAACAGGCTGAATTGCCATTATGGAAAGCAGGGACTGAAATTGGTTTTGTGCCTCTGCCCACTGGTTTGGAGGAAGGTCTGGGAACCCTTCTGGGGTTGGCAGCGTGTGGAAATAAAATTTGTACCCCTAGGATACTATGTTGAGCACCCATCGATCGTTGGTGATGGCGATCCAGTTTTTTGCATGGTGGGTAAGTTTTCCTCCTAGGGGCATGAGCAATTGGGCAGAGATGAGGAGTGGAGTTGAGAAGTCATTGTGAATTCTTTCCATAAGGGGGTGGCTTAGCAATCCCTGCTTTAGAAGTGGAGCCATTGTTTAGATCTCTGGACACTCTGAGACTGCAATCTGGGGGGGGTCTGTTTCCCCTGGGTCTAGGTTAAGATGGCCTTGAGGGGGCTAGAAAGAACCAATGTTTTGAGGGGCAATGCCTACTGAATCTTGGAGTTTGCACTTGAAAAATCTTTGACTTTCTGCATAGACTTAGCCTTTTCTTCTATCTTTTTTAAAACCTCTTCTGCTTTGGTGCCAAACAAATTGTCCTTGTTCAGAGAAGCGTCCAATAATTTTGATTTGACATGGTCTGGCAAGGTCTGCTCCTTAAACCAGGCCTGCCTTCTACGTACAGAACCTGTGACTGCTACCCTGCAAGATGCTTCTTGGGCGTCAATCGCACATTGCAGGGTATGCTTGCTGACTTGGCTTGTAGAATGTATAAGCTCCTGTAATTCTTTATTTTCTGCACTGTCAGGAAAGGTAGATAATTTTTGCTTAATAAGTTCCATAGTATGTTGCTGGCATTTCAGCATGTGGAACTGACAATTCAATGCTCTAATGGCGAAAGTTGAGGTGTATACTTTTTTACCCCATCTGTCTAAAGCTCGGGAATCCCTGTCCGAGGGGGTGGAATTCTTAGCTATAGTTGCTTTTATTCCATTGGGTCCTTGGGAGATGACTTCTAAGTCAGCAGTAGGATTTTTGAAGAGAAATTTGTGAGAGTCAGGGACTCTGTAGTACCTGTCAGATTTCCTTGGAGCAGGTGGTAAATTATCAGGAGTTAGACTGGATTCCATAAAGACATCATCCACAACATCCAGTACAGGAGGGATAGCTAAGGGTCTGTGCTGTGGTAAATCTAAAAATTCCCAGAGTCTCTTTCTGGACTGAGGATAATCCTGGCATTCCGAATGGAAATGCTCTCTCAAAGTATGTAGGGTTTCACCAAAAGAAAAGTCCTCTGGAGGGGAGGCAGAAGGAATGGATTTCCTCTGCATCTGAATCCTCAGGCAGATAAGGCCATGTCTTCATATTCAGAAACCTCAGAGTCGTCGGACTCTTGGTCAGATAAAGCTGCTGGGGACAAGTCTCTTTATTTTAGCAGGGGAAGGCTGGCTTCCCCTAATCAGCATTATCAGGTCTTCTGCCATTTTAAGCATCTGAGATTGTGGCAAGGAAGAAGGCATTTGAGTTTGGGTCTGTTTTTTAGGCGTAGCTCATACTCTTTGGCCTTAGAAACTCGGCAGTTTTAGAAAGAACTGAAGAAGAGAAAGAAGTCATCGGTTTGTGTCGATTATCGCTAGTGCGAAGAACTTCCTCAGAAGCCGGTGCCTACACAGTGGCTCTGGACCCATCCAAGGTAGAGACATCCGCAGGTTCCATAGTCAAAGCAGAGTCTTGCGGCATACCGGACTCCGAAATGGTCTAGGTAGCAGCCTGCAAATCCACTGAAGCGAGCATCAGGGGCTGCGAAAGCACCTCACTGAGTACCAGCAAATTGGTGACTAGCTTAACAGAAGCGTCGTCGGCAGTTCTGGACCTGTGCGGTCTGTTTCTGTCTTTATCCTTACGTTTTTTCAGAAGATCGGTAGTTGGATGACTTACCAAAGCCATTTTGGAATATGGAGATCAGGAACGAAAGTATTTAGCTACAATAAGGGCCCGATGACTGATAGTTCGGGTGTTGAACAAAGCACAAAACCAACAGCGAGATACGTTGTGGTCTGGGCCTAAACAGGTGACACAGTAAGAATGGAAATCTCGGTGTGGCATTTGCTTTCCACAGGCGAGACAATTGTTAAGGTTTTCTGACATCGGTTAGAGCAAGAAAAAAGGATCCCCAACGGGGTACTTAGCTTTAGAAGACTTCTAGATGATTCAATTTCGGAAACGAAAACTCAGGTAGCGGCCGACCGGCATTCTTGCAAACTGCTTCTGCTTCGGGCTCCTTGGCAAGAAAGATTGATGTAATGGCATCAGCTACCTGTTTTTATACTTCTGACGACCTGACGTCAGTCTTGAAGCAACAGCAACCGACGCAGAAATACTAAGCCTCTGGTATTCGGGCCGACTGAGGGCTACCCCTGGCAGGATAATCCAAAGTGTGATGACTGCAACAGTGAAACACGAAGAACATCAGATGCTACAAGCAAAGTAGAGTTGTGTACACTTACAATAAATGTAGATGTTCGAGTGTATTCACTGTTGCAGTCATTACATTTGGGTAATCCTGCTGTCAGATTGCCCTCAGTCGGCCTGAATTCCAAAGTCCTGGGTCCTGCGTCGGCTGCTGTCACCCCTTCCCTGACGTCAGGTCGTCAGGGGTATAAAAGATGCGGCCGACGCCATTTTCTTTAATTTTTCTTGCCCCTAAGAGGATAGCCAAAATTTATATACATATAAATACATGCACCAATATAAACTTTACCTTCATCTACAAGCAAATACACCACAAAGGTTGCATAAATCAGAGAAGGAAAGATAGGTTCCATCAGAAGAAAGGGGGATGGTGGGTGGGTAACCTGGACTGCAACAGTGAATACACTCGAACATCTACATTTATGGTAAGTGTACACAACTGTACTATGTTCTTTGTGTTTCACTGTTGCAGTCATTACATTTGGGTAGAGTCCCAAAGCTATGGATGGGAGGCTGGAGCTAAACAGCATTAGGAGCGGCTATGAGGCCCTGCAGAACTGCAGTGGCAAAGCCTGCCCTGGATTTAGAGTAGAGTGGCAGATGATAGTGCTTTGTGAAGGTGTGCACTGAAATCCAAGTAGCAGCCTCTAAAATGCCCTTGGTTGGTACTTTCCTGAGAAAGGCTGCTGAAGTGGCTGCAGCTCTGGTTGAATATGGCTTAATGCCCTTAGGCACTGGCTTGCCATGGTGTAAGTAGCAGAAACAAATGCAGTGGCCTATCCACTTTGAAATCTTCTGCTTTGAGATAGCCTTTCCTTGTGATCCTGCAGCATATGCCACTAGCAATTGTTCGGTCTTTCTGAAAACTTTGGTTCTGTCCAAGAATCTAAGCTGTCTGTGTATGTCCAAAGAATGCAGAATTCTCTCCCCCTTCTTCTGTGGATTTGGATAAAAAGTTGGCAGATGAATAGTTTGGTTAAGAGCCACACTGGGCACCACCTTAGAAATAAATGTTAGGTTTGTCCTCAGAGAGACCATGTCTGGATAAAAAATGATAAAAGGTTCCACAGCCATGAGTGCATGAAACTCTGAAACTTGTCTTGCAGAAGTTATTGCTAGGAGCAGAGCTGTTTTCCAAGATAAAAACTTTATATCTGCAGTAGCAGCTGGCTCAAAAGGAGGCAGGGTGAGTTTTTCCAAGACATAGTTGAGGTCCCATGCAGGCATTGGTGATCTCTTTGGAGGCCTTACATTTTTGGCTCCTCTGAGGTACTGTTTTAGTAAGGGATGAGAAAAGACTGGTGGCTCTGTAATGTAATGAGCCGAAATGGCAGAGGCATGAATTTTAATAGATGAAAAAGATATGCCTTTGTCCAGCATCTCAGTTAAGTATTGCAAAATCTGAGGAATATTTGGCACAGCTGTATCTGTTCCTTGTGCCTGGTTCCAAGCACAGAATCTCTTCCATTTTCCAGCATAAGATTTTCTAGTACTAGGCCTTCTGGCCTCCAAAATGACATCCATCACAGCTTTACTGAGAGGTGTGTTTTGTATGACTACATTATCTGCCATGCTGCCAGGTTTAAAGTCCTGAGTTGGCTGTGCAGGATATGATTGTTTTGCTGGGACAGTTGATGAGGTATCTGAAGTAAGGTCCAAGCTGGGCATTGAGATAAGCTCCTTAATATTGGGTACCAGTACTGGCGGGGCCAGTCTGGGGCAATCAGTATCATACTTGGCTTCTCCTGTCTGACTTTTAGGAGTACCTTGGGGAGGAGAGGCAGAGGGGGAAATGCATATACTGATAGGGCGTCCACTTTCCTTGCGCAGAATCTTTTTAGTTGGTAGTTGTGAGGGGAGGCAAATAGATCTATGTCCGGGCATCCTCATTTCCTTGTTATCATACTGAAGACTTGTGGATCCAGGTGCCACTCGTGGGGATCCATGAGGTTTCTGCTTAGTTCGTCTGCCAGAGTATTTTTCCTTCCTGGCAGGAATTGTGCCTGCAGATGTACTTGGTAAGTCAATGCTGTGTCTCAGAAAGCCATGGCTAGTCTGCAAAGGGGGTAAGAATGTGTGCCCCCCTGCTTGTTTATATACCACATGACCGTGGTGATGTCTGTCTTGATCAGTAGTTGTCCTGGATGAAGTGGGTCCTTGAAGGCTGTCAGGGCATTTTGAACTGCTAGCATCTCTTTTTGATTGATATGTAGATGCATTTGGTTTGAGGTCCATGCGCCCTGAATGCATCTTCCTGCCATGTGGGCTCCCCAGGTGTAATCTGACACATCCGTTATTAGCGTTTGCCTGGCTGGGGGTAATGTGAATGGTTGTCCCTTGTTTTGGTGACAAGCCTTTGCCCACCATCGAAACTCCTGTTGCAGGCAAGGAATGAGAGTAATCATAGTTTCCAGGCTGTGGCAATGTTGAGTCCAAACGCTTTTTAGGTACCACTGAAGTTTCCTCATATGCAGTCTTGCATATGGAATTAGTAGGATGCAGGATGCCATGAAGCCCAAAGCCTGCAGAATTTTTCTTGCAGATAACTGGGCCTTCGTTGCCAACATTTTGAAATAGGTAGTCAGTTGCCTTTGTTTGTCTGGCGTGAGATAAGCCATCTGGGAAGTTGTATTTAAGCTTGCACCCAGGAATTTTACCTCTTGAGAGGGTACTAGTTTTGATTTCTTTTCGTTGACTGTGTACCCTAGGCATGTTAGAAGTCTTTTCACAAACGCCAGATGCTGTAGAAGAATATCCTTGTTCTCTGCTTGAATTAGACAGTCGTCCAAGTAAGGATATATTTGTATTCCTCTTTGTTTGCAGAATGCAATTACTGGTGCCAGGCACTTTGTAAAGACTCTGGGCGCAGTAGATAAGCCAAAGGGCAGTGCAGAGAATTGGTAATGCATTGAGCCAGCCTTGAATCTGAGGTATCTTCTACATATTTTTCTGATTGAGGCATGCAGGTATGCCTCTTTTAGGTCTAAAGTCACAAGCCAAGCATTCTTGCCCAGCATGGGCAGAAGCTGCTGCAAAGTCAACATCTTGAATTTTGGTATATGCAGGAATGTGTTCAAAATAGATAGGTCCAGTACTGGTCTCCAGGCCTTGTCCTTTCTGGGTACCAAGAACAGTCTTGAGTAAAATCCTTGTCCCTGCTCTTGCTCTGGTACTAGTTGAATGGCCCCCATGTCCATGAGAGATGAGACTTGTTTTTGTGCCTCTGCCCATTGATTTTTTGGCAGATCTGGCCAGCCGTCTGCCTTTGGCAGGGTATGGAAATGGAACTTGTAGCTTTGTGACACGATATTTAAGACCCACTTGTCCTGGGTTATAATATGCCAATTTTGAGAAAAAAGGTACTAATTTTCCCCCTAAGGGTGCTGCCAAGACATAAGTGCTTGGTGCCGGCAGGGGGAAGTCATTGAGACTGTTTCCTGAATGGTTGTGATTTGTCTTCTCCAACTTTGGAGGTAGAAGCCCCCCATTGTTTTGAGCGGAATGATCCTTGTGCCTGGGATCTGCCTCTAGGACGTCTGGTTCTGCCCCTTTGAGGTCTGACACAGGAAAGGACCAATTCTTTGTTGGCCAGTGTCTACTAAACCTAGGTGGCTGTATTTGTAAAACATCTTTGACAGTTTGCATAGATTTAGCTTTGTCCTCCATTTTCTTTAACACCTCTTCTGCCTTAACACCAAAGTATCATGCTGTAAAGGTGCATCTAATAATTTAACTTTAACATGATCAGGCAGATTTTGTTCCTTTAACCAAGCATGCCTCCTAATTACAGAACCTGTAACTGCGGCCCTGCAGGAGGCCTCTAAAGAATCAAAACCACATTGCAAAGTATGCTTTCCAACTTGTTCAGCTGCATGCAATAAATCCTGCATTTCCTTGTTTTCTGCACATTCAGAGTTTAACATTTTCTGTTTAAGCAATGCCATGGCTTGTTGCTGATATTTGAGCATATGAAACTGACAGTTTAAGGCCTTATAGCCAAGGTAGCAGATGTGTAAACCTTTTTTCCCCATCTATCCAGTGCCCTAGAATCTCTATCAGTGGGGGTAGGGTTTTTTGCAGCAGAAGCCTTAACTCCTTTGGGACCCTGAGAAATAGTTTCTGGGTCTGCAGCAGGGTTTTTAAAAAGGAATTTATGAGAGTCAGGAACCCTGTAATATCTGTCTGTCTTAACAGGAGCTGGAGGTAAGGAGTCAGGGGTAAGACTAGACTCTGAAAACATCTACAATGTTTAACACAGTTGGGATAGCTAGCGGCTTGTGTTGAGGTAGTAAAAGGAAATCCATAAGCCTCTTTTTAGATTCTGAAAAATCTTGGCTCTCCCAGTGGAAATGATCCCTCATGGTATGTAAGGTTTCCCTAAAAGAGTAGTCCTCTGGAGGAGAAGCTGAAGGAATAGATTCTTCAGCGTCAGAATCCTCATGGGGGGGGGGGGGGGGGTATTCCTGATCAGAAGAGGAATCAGAAGAAATGGAAACCTTATCTGAAGATTCATAGTCAGTCTCTTGCCTAGCCCTCTTATCGGGAGGGGGATGGGAACCCCTGATCAAGGTAATCAAGTCTTCGGCCATTTTGAGCATCTGTTTTTTGGGCATAGAGGCCTGACCACGTGGCTCGAGTTTGTTTCTTTGCTAGGTGCTTTAGTCTTTGCCTTTGAAGCTGAAGTCGGTTTGATGTAAAGATGTTAAGTCTGAATACACCCTCAGAAGCCGGTGCCTGCTCAGCGGCTCTGGACCCATTTGAAAGGATAATATCCAGGGCTCCAATACCTTGAGTTTCCGGCGGCATGGCCAACTCCGACTCCACGTGGGAGTCGGTAGTGGCCTGCGACTCTAAAGTAGCGGGCGTCAGGGGCTGCAAAAGTGCCTCACTGTGGACCGGCGAACCAGCAACTGGCTTAGGAGAAGCTTCGTCGTCTGTTTTGGGCCTCGGTTGTCTATCTCTCCTTTTCTTTGCGCATTTTGTGAACTCTGGTAGTCAGATGGCTATCCAACAACATTTCTAGATAATTAAACCGGCGTCCAAAATAGTTTAAAGCAAAGTCATACCGACGCTTAATAGTGCATTGGTTAAATCTAGCACAAAACCGACAACCAGAAACATTGTGATCAGGGTCTAGGCAAGGAATACAGTAAGAATGAAAATCCTTATGAGGTATTTGCTTCCCACAAGAAATACAATTATTAACTTTTTCTGACATCGGTCTGGAGCAAGAAAAAAGTTTCCCAACGGGGTACTTAACTTTATAGAAGACTTTGGATCTGAAACTCGAACACTAAAATCTCAGGAGTCGGCCGACTGGCACTTGCGAACTGCTTCTGCTTCGGGCACCGCGCAGCAAGAAAGACTAAAGAAAATGGCGTCGGCCGCATCTTTTATACCCCTGACGACTTGACGTCAGGGAAGGGGCGACAGCAGCCGACGCAGGACCCAGGACTTTGGAATTCAGGCCGACTGAGGGCAACCTGCCAGCAGGATTATCCAAATGTAATGACTGCAACAGTGAAACACGAAGAACATCTACCTCTTAGCTCAAAAACACACTCGTAATCTGACAAACTGCTGCATGCTACTACATCTTAGCTTATACAAACTTGTGTAATCTGACGTACAAACTGCTGCATGCAGCTGCTTCTTAAATCAAAACATTCATGAAATCTGACATACAAACTGCTTAATGCAACTTACCTCTTAGTTCAAACACACTCGTAATCTGACATACAGACTGCTGCAGGCAACAACTTCTTACATCAAACATACCTGTGTAATCTGAAATACAAACTGTTGCACGCAACATCCTCTTAGCTCAAACGCACTTGTGTAATCTGGCATACAAACTGCTGCATGCAACTACCTCTTAGCTCAAGCACTCTTATTGCATGCAACAACCTCTAAACTCAAATGAATTTATATAATCTGACCTACAAACTGTTGCACTTGACTACCCCTTAGCTCAACCACACTTATGACATATAAACTGCTGCAGTCAACTACCTCTTAGCTCAAACACATATATGTTATCTGACAAACTGCTGCATGCAATTGTTTCTTAGCTCAAACACACTTATGTAATTTGGCATACAATCTACTACACCAAAAAAACAAACGTTGAGAGCAAAAACCTTTATCAAAAACAAAGCTTTCAGGCCAAAACCCTTTTTCAATGCTTAACAAAAGGTACAATAAAATCACATGTTTAAATACAAGCCCAGGACATCACATGACCCGCAGCCAAGGTCATATGACATGAAATAATACAAACTTACAATAAACAAATAAAAAAGACATATTATAATAAAACTACATAAAAATGTGCTTACTCAATAAAATATATTATTCAACATATTCAAAGTATATACTTGCTAATATATGTTATTATTTTAACCTTGTGTGCTGTATTTTAGTCAAAACAGGCTTTAATGAAACACTTGCATTCAATCCTGGTGCCACATCTGCTGCTAGTCTTACAATCCAATCATATTCTCTATTATCTAACAAATTACATAAACCCCCCCCCTTTTTGACACACTAACAGTGTCTATAACCCTAAACTTAAAAGTGTGAGATATACCATAACTTTTTACATGCTTAAAGCATTCGTGTCACTCCCATTCCTTATGTTGGATTTATGTTCTATAATCCTGTCTAAGTTTCCTAGTAGTTTTTTCAACATCAAAGGAGGGACAGGTGTCACATGTTGCCAAATAAACAATATTACTTGTTACACAAGTGGCAAAACAGTTAAAGGTATACACTCTTTTTGAAACAGGGTGAGCAAATGTATTTATAGGACTTAATGGATCACACTGCTGTAAAATGTCTACACAGCAACTACAATTATAACAGGAGAAAGTACCCTTCCCTTGATACACCAATAGATGTAGAATTTACACTACCAAAGTCCTTATATGCTAACATACTTTTTATTGTCTTCATGTTTCTGTAAGAAAAACACGCTCTATCCCCCACAACCATCCTGATATCATCCTGTGTAAGAAGGACCTTCCAGTATTTTCTAACTATATTTCTCACCGTGGCAGTCATAGTGCTGTAAGAAGTTATATATCTCAGACAAACCCTGTCCACCGGCTCACTCAATCTTTCACACAGTGTATTAGGTATCTGTAGAAATGTAGGTTTGAAAAGGGTATGTCTAATGTATTCACTAATCTATTGTATGATAAGCGATGAATACCCACTATTCTTAAATTCCACACATGCTTCATTAAGTTGCTTCTTAAAAGCATCATCATCAGTATTAAGTCTACTGATGCGAGCCAATTGCGCCTTAACAATGCCCTTAAACACATGTGGAGCATGCATACTTGATGCATATAGGTACCTTCCAGATGATACTTCTTTCTTAAATACTGTGGTGTTAATAACACCTTCCCTCTTAATTAATGTAATATCTAGAAAATTAATGGTGCTAATCGAACATTCATACTTAAACTTTAAAAAACTAGTTGAATTATTCAGAGACAGAATATAATCCTCTAATTCACCATGGGTGCCTTTCCAAAGAAGGAAACAATCATCCACAAATCTTTGATAAAATAACAAATTTTCATTCAAAAACCTCTCACCATCATTTATATACATTCTCTCCCATTGAGAAAGAACCAGATTGGCATAAGTATTTGCTACTGGTGTGCCCATTGCCACACCAGTTTGCTGTAAATAAAATTCATTATCAAACAAGAATATATTGTTCCTTAGAACCAGGTCTAACAACATGCAAATATTTTCTATATGTCCGGCTAAAAAACCTGAATATCTCAACAAGAATTCTCTAATGGCATCCAGCCCATAATCATTGGGGATTACAGTAAATAAAGATGTAATGTCCATTACCACCACATATATATGTTCACAGATGTCTGTAGCTAGACTCATATTCATATGCCAATTCTTGAGCTTAACTAAAAAATCACTAGAATCTTTAAGCACTGTGTGACAAAACTTTAGTAATGGTTGTAGTTGTCTTTGCAGGTAGAGTGATATGGGTTCAGTAATCCACCCATTTCCAGAGACGATAGGTCTCATCGGGGGATTAACCTGTGACTTGTGCAGTTTTGGTATGCCATATAACTGCGGCACTACAGGGCACGGTACTGTAAAGAAGTGAAATAAATCCAACAAAATATCTCCTGTTAACTGTAGGTCATACACACACATATTAACGTAACTAATGCATTTTTTTTACTTGTAAAAGTGTAACACGCTTAAACGCTGTATCATCATCAAACAATAAAAGCACTGAACCTATATAATGTTCTCTATTCATAATAACAGTTGATCCCACCTTGTCAGCTTGTTTTATCACAATATGTGAGTTTTCCTTTAATTCATTCAAAGCAATATATTCTGCATAAGTTAAATTATAATTTCTCTTGTAATTATTAGTTGCATAAGCCTTCCTGATTGCATCCTCACAGAGATCATTAAAAGCTATAAGTACTGGGGCATAATTAGGTACAAAAACACTGCGTCGTTTACAAACACTAGCATCATATTTGTCATTTTTAAAAATCAACTTCAGTGCTATGGACCTTATAAACAACTTTAAATCAGTCAAGACTCTCACAATGTCCTCTGTAGAGGTTGGAATATATCCTAGTCCTTTTGCCAGAAGCTTATAATGCTCTTTTCTCAAAGAGAAATCAGAAAGATTCATAGTACCTGCCATCACCTTCGAGCTATCTTCAATTGTTTTAAAGGACTTTCATTTTTCCGTTTGCCATCCAACGGAGTGGTGGAGTCCCTCTGTTTAGCTCTACCTCTGGATCTGGACCTAGACGTAGCCATCCGCTCATGCACCCACTCAGCTTGCTGTAACTGAAAGGGTTTGCTAAAAAAAGTAGACAAACCTTTTTGTTGTAACACTTGCGTAGTATTTTTATTACCCAAAGGAGATGCAACAGCACAAATCTCCGTTATTTTATTTCCAGTAACACCCATATCGACAGGACGAGGCGTGGTATTCGTTTCTGCAGGCTTAACACAAGTTACGCTGCTGCTCAATGATGACGACGACGTTAGCTCTTCACTTGGCGCCAATTTTGAAATTCCAGCACTCAAAGCAGGGAAATCATCTAGCGTGTCTAATGATGCTGTGTTCTTTTCCAGCGTAGATGCACGACCTCTGCTGGTGAAGTTAGACCTTACATGTGAGCCCATGGGATCTCTAGAGTTATCATTTTTTTCATTTTTCGGCCAAGAGAATATATTACCAGCTTGGTAATCGCCCATGTCACGTAACAGCTTCCTCTTCTTCACAACTTCTAGCCTGTCATCTAATGAGCTCAGTCTGTCTATCATAGACTGAACAATACTCTTCTATGCCTCACCTATCTACACTAACTTATCCAAAAATAACACTACCAAACTCTCTATCTGCTACAATAGCATAGCCAGATTCATTACTGCTACTCCCCAACGAACTCACCATTGTATTAACCTCAAACTTCTAAACTGGTTAGAGCTAAATAACCACTTACTCTATCAACAACTACTCATCATTCATAAGACCCTTTACTACCCTGATGTCACCCCTAGCCTTACAAAACTGATCATACCTTATAAAAACCTAGCCACACTCCGTTCTGCTAATAAACTCCTAGTATCTCTAACTAAATCACATAATAAAGCTGGGGATGCATTACTCTCAAATTCCATTGGTAAAATCTGGAATCAACTCCCACAAGAAATAACTAATCAAAACTCTACCTCTCTTTTCAAAAAACACATTAAAGAACATCTCAAAACACAATGGCTGTGTCCTTGTGCAAATCCCGACTGAAATCATGTTCTCACTCACCTATTTTTACCCCCTTTTCCCCCCTTACTTAGCTACTCATGATAACTTCCAAGAGTTTTAGAGTTATATCTAAGAATTAGGCTTTACCAGAAATCTTTTATTCTGCCTGTGTTAACTTTTTTGGTGTTATTTGTTACTCTTACTGTTTTTAAAAGCATTTTATAGTAGTATGTAGTATAAATTCATCTACTATTTTACTATGTGTTATGTGTTGAAACATATTTTTCATTCTACCTTGTATTGTTTTTACTTATATTATGCTTTATGTAATAAATCATTGTTTACTGCCTGTACTGGGGCTTTTCTCCCCGGGCCTCTACTGAAAACGGATATTTATGTCCAGTTAGACTAGCCCGGTCAACAAATGTAAAATAAAATAAATAAATAAATAAAATAATTGCAAATTCTTAAAACAGGACAAAGAAAGTACTTCATCTTCCATTTTAATAATATCCCTTTTTAGTTCATTTTCAATATCCAGAAAAAAGTTGTTCATTAGAGACATATAATCTTGGCTCAACTTTAAGTTGAGACACTGCCATTGCTTTAACAACTCAGGGTATGTATTTCCATAGGAGGGCATTTTTAAGACCCTCAGACCACGCGGAGCTATACCCTTCTCCAGATAGGCAGCAAAGCTGAAACGTTGCCATTGTAGGCGTTTGAATGTACTAACTTTTCTTTCCAGAACTTGTAACTTGTGCTCAAAATCCATTACATTAGTAGATGGCATTTCAGCTGTATTCCCTCTTTCGCCATTAAGCTCTGAGGCAATGTGTAACAGAGGATTGACTTCTTTTTCAACCAGAAATTTAAGTCGATTTTGTAATTCCATCACTGGCTGCTGCAGGCTATCAAAAGATTCCCAACTTCACAGCAGAAGAACAAAGACTTGTAATATCCAACATTGCTGTTAAATAGAACAATGACCAAAAAACCAAACGTTGAGAGCAAAAACCTTTATCAAAAACAAAGCTTTCAGGCCAAAACCCTTTTTCAATGCTTAACAAAAGGTACAATAAAATCACATGTTTAAATACAAGCCCAGGACATCACATGACCCGCAGCCAAGGTCATATGACATGAAATAATACAAACTTACAATAAACAAATAAAAAAGACATATTATAATAAAACTACACAAAAATGTGCTTACTCAATAAAATATCATATTATTCAACATATTCAAAGTATATACTTGCTAATATATGTTATTATTTTAACCTTGTGTGCTGTATTTTAGTCAAAACAGGCTTTAATGAAACACTTGCATTCAATCCTGGTGCCACATCATACATTTTTATGTAGTTTTATTATAATATGTCTTTTTTATTTGTTTATTGTAAGTTTGTATTATTTCACGTCATATGACCTTGGCTGCGGGTCATGTGATGTTCTGGGCTTGTATTTAAACATGTGATTTTATTGTACCTTTTGTTAAGCATTGAAAAAGGGTTTTGGCCTTAAAGCTTTGTTTTTGATAAAGGTTTTTGCTCTCAACGTTTGGTTTTTTGGTCATTGTTCTATTTAACAGCAGTGTTGGATAATACAATCTACTACAGGCAGCTATCTCTTAGATCAAAAGCATTTATGTAATCTGACAATCTGTTGCATGCAAGTATCTTTTAACTCAAACAAGCGTGTAATCTCACACACAAACTGCAGTGTCTAATAACCTGATTTTCTTGGTACCCTCTCTTGCATCATTTGTCTGTCACTACTGCCCAATGCCCCATGTCCACACTGGGTCTACTGGCTACAGCTAACACCTCCAACCAACTTACACTGTTAATCTGCCAGGGCCATGCGTGGAAACCATGGGCATTCAGGGGCCTTGGCTGGTCGTATTAGCTGTGGAGACTTTTTGGTTATGCCTTACCCGCTTCCCCATTCCCCATGAGATGATGATGTGACACATCTCCATGCCTCCAGAGCAGTTCAAGCATGTCCATTCCTGACAACTCTTTGGGTTATGCCTCCTACTATGCGAGGTCCTGAATCTCTGCCAGGAATCACTGCAGGAGGTGCTTGTGCCACTGCCCTCCCTAGGGATGGTAATACCCCCTCCCTCCTTGCCAGTCAGTCACCTGACCCACTAACTGAACCTGGGACATCAGGGCTTTTCCCCCTCTATGCCACCAGTGCAGCTAGAATTAATTCTAATTATTAAAGCAGACATACCTTTATCTGTGCTCCTGCACTCTGCCGAAATCTTTACTGCAGTATCTTTTGCTCTCAAAGTAAGCAACAAAACAACTGCAAGGGCATGCATTCAATTCCCCAGATCAGAAAATAGAGCCCAAGTCATAAACTTAGCTTTCCAGCTTTCACAGGGCTACCAGTAAAAAAGAAGAATTTTCAAGATATCTGAAATTTATTCTTTTGAAAAGTCAAGCTACATCAGCAAAACCACACAAATCCATGCACACTTTAAAATCTAAACTACAGCAAAATCACACAATTACCTATAAAGGCAAATACTGAGGAAAAACTGTCATAAAGAGGGTGCTGTAATAAAAGTCTCCCACAAAACAAATACTGCTGTTAAAGTCCCAAAGGAAGTAACTGCAGACTTAACACGTTCACTCAAAGGAGGATGGAGTGAGGGTACACCTAACCCATCAAGGCTCATCCTCTCTTCAATGACAGTGATACTGCAGGAAAGTTTTTGCTACTTCATACATACTGCTTGATGGGTCTTCAGGTGAAATAAGTCCCAAATAACAACATCATCAGGAAGGGAGAAGAGTGCAAATAGTACAAGGATCAAGGTTGAGAAGGCTGAATACTGAGGTGCAATGTACCAAACAAGGCCCAACCCCTCAAGCTGTAGCACAGTTAGTAATGCTTGATGAAGCAATGAAGATCAATTGGCCATAGCCTAGCAGGCATTCTTGAAGCAAACCATGGAGGCAGCCACATCCCTAAAGCAAGGGTTTTATCAGCAGTACCTACCAGCCATAGTTACGCTTGGGTCTATATTAGATTATCGAACTTTTAAAAGTTCGAACACCATATGGTTGACACCATATGTCCGAACTCTTAAAAGTTCGGAAATCCAAAATAAACAAAAATCAGAAAAAAAACTACCTGAAAGTTTAAGCAGAGGGGCAAGCCTCCCTAAACCCCCCATACCCCCCACTCTTAAAATATACCAACTCTGAGATCGCACTGCAGTGCAGACAATGGAAAACTATTTCCACACTCTACGGAGATCTCCGTTGAAACATTCGAACATTTACATGTTCGATCATATGGTATCGACCATATGATGTTCGAACATGTAAATGTTCGACAATGCAATATAGACCCGTTATGCTCCTGGTGGCAAAAGACAATAAAACTAAATGTGAAAAGTGCATGTTTGAGAAATGCGCATCTCTCTTACCACAGCACAGGGGATGAACATCTGGTCTCTTCCTGACCTCACAGACCCACTTCAGGTAACACCTGTGCTGCAAGTGGACATGCTACAGGAAAAAGGGCTCAACCCATCATCACAACCACCTGCTCTACCCCATAAAAAAGCAGGAAAATAAAGTACAGTTGTGAAAGGAAATCACTATAACAGTAGATGGCCGAAAAGGATCACTGCTGCAGTATTTGATAACAAATGGGGCATCTGCCTCGTAAGACGCAACATCCAGCTTGACTTTCAGGAGCTCTGTAGTCTTCCCCCTCTTGGCTGGGCAGACATCTGTGTCCTTGGAACATCAGTGCATTCACAGCATAGACAAGGTATCTACCTGCACCAATTCCTTTTTCTTCCTGCCCATGAATTAAAGAGTAGGAACTCCTCATATGACTCGTAGACACCTACTCTAACTAGCAGACTCCTCCTCAACCAACGTCTCAGCTGCATCTGCCATGGGGGAAGCAGGACCCATGGAATCTGGGCTCCTCAAGCAGAAAGCAACAGGACCAGTGATATGGGCAGTTGTGGATATCTTTCTATCACAGCAAATGATTATGTACCACATCCTAGCCTTACAATGCCCCAAAGAAAAGTGGGGAAGGTTGGTGGGACATATAACTACAGCAGCTAGTTTACTTAAATATCAGTTAGTATGGCAAGCTTCCTTATATACTGTGCTATGTTCATTAATGTGCATCACTGCTGCTGCATTAATAGCCACTGGAAAGATTCCCAGAGCTTATTAGGGTTGGGTGGAGGCTATGTTTCTAGTAGTGGGTTATAAAAAGCCACTCGGAATAGCTATGGCAAAAACTGATTAAAAGGATTAGAGAAGTTGTGAACATGAAACTACGTTGTGGCCTCAATATGTCCTAACAGATGTCATATCAGTTTGGATGGAATTGTCATGGCTGCTCCCCATAAGCTTAGCAACACTCTAGAGGTCAAGTTATAATACATTATTACACCTTGAATACACTGTGAAAAATATCAAAAGACAAACATTTATTTTTGAGAATCACAATACTTTATCAGCAAGCAAAATTAATGCTCACAAGTAGCAGGAAACAGAACATTAGTCTTTACAGTTTGGAGTAGACAGTTCTAAAACATTGCTTCTCTTCTGCATGCAGGTAAATGGACGCTTTGAAAATATTCCTGCTCATTCCCTGCCTAACATATACTCAAAACAGAAATGTCATAATGCAGTAATGGTCTACTTTGACCTGCAAAATGTTTTTATCTAGAAGCTTTAAGAAACTCTCCAGTATTCCTTGTTCTAGCTCATAGCTTTCCATGGTCCCTCATCTGTATCCATGACACAGTGAAGGACTCAAGCATACACTGTGTCCTGTTGTTCAAGGCCAAATACTGCATTAAAACATATTCCACAAGTGCACATTTCTCTCAAAGCTATAAACCAAGTGTTTCAGCTCAGTGATCACACACAGACTTCACAGCTTGACTGAACCCAGAGATTAACATTTAAAAAGTATAATATACTCCATTTTTGCAGAGCACTACTCATTCTACATAACAAATGTAGCTTATATGTGAATGCAGATGAAAATATATTTATATTACAAAGAGTGAATACAGATGAAATGTATTTATATTAGGATCCAGATGGCAGGCTAAGTTTAAATATAAGAATTCTTACAACTGTGTGCATGTGTCTGTGTGCGTACACATGTTTACTATCTTTTAACAGGAATCAAGATAAATACAAGCCTCTTGCATTACTACATCACAGAGACAAGGGCCACCAGTCATACCTTTGAGTTATGCAAGGCACAATGCACACCTCTTTATAAGAAGGCGGATCTCCAAATAAGAATGACATCATCTACTATATGGTCTGCAATTACTGACACTTGCTTCTAACAGACTCCACTCCAACTCTTATTCAGCAATATTAGTAAGTACACTTGTGCAAGTTATAGCTATCATAACAGCAGACGTTTAAAGTCCTCAATGCTGCAGTAGCCTTTTGGTTATATGGGTTGATCCTGCCAAGATATAACAACCAGCCAGCTTCACTAAGTTATGACTCCCTCCCACATCCTTACCCGGACTGCTGAATGGACAGCCCAGAGGAGAGAGGCGATCTTCAGGACTTTCTTACCCATACAGAGAGAAGAGTACTCATCCTGAACCTCTACAAGATATAAATATTATCAAATAACTTTATATCTCAACAACTAACTATACACAGAAGTAGGGGATAATGGATGGGTGCAGCTACTGCAGCAGTGAGAGATTCGAACATTTGCTTTTATGTTAAGTACAACTTGCACAACTGTACTATGTTCATCATTCTCGCTGCTGTAATAACCATTGACTATTTATATTTATTACCAAATTCTGTTGAATCTGGAAAGAGGAAGGATAAGGATCCAGGAGCCCCCAGGAGAATTATCCTAGCAAAGCCAATCCTGGAAATGCAAAAGGAATCCAGTTTGTAATGGTTTGTAAAAGTATGTACAGATGGCCAAAGTTGCTGCATCTAGAATGTTTCTAAAGTCCACCCTTTTCCAATAGGTCACTGTAGATGTCAAGGCTCTAGTAGCATTTGCTTTGACACTTTCTGGAACTGACCTACCATGGTGGGTATAACAAAAGGCAACAGCCAAGGACAACCACTTCAAAATAAGTTTGTTTTGACATACATTGTCCCATCTTTGTACCATCATAAGAAATAAACAGCTGATCTGCTTTTCTAAATGACTTAGTTCTGTAAAGACAGTACCTAAGCTGCCTATGCTCATCCAGAATATGTGAATCCTTCCCCCTGGTTCTGAGGATAAGGATAGAACACTAACAGATTGATAGAATGACTCAAAGTAAACTCTGAAGCAAGTCTGGGCATAAATGAGGGCTTTGTTTAGTGAGATCATCTGTACCAGATAAGGTTCACCCACCATGAGAGCTGGAAACTCAGATTCTCCACTTCTTATTGCTCTGCTATCTACAAGTACAGTCCTCCATGTGATGAACCTTGTATCAGCTCAATAAGCTGCTTCAAACAGATGCATAGTTAACTTCTCCAGCACAAAGTTACAATATCAGAAAGGGACCACCTGTGTTCTAGGAGGTCTAATATGCAACTCCCCCTTAAGAAAATGATTTAACAAAAACATAAAATAATTAGGAGGCTCTATGGGCAGACATGCTGAAATTGCTGGAAAATATACCTCGACAGAGATGTAAGACAAGCCAGAGAAAATTAACTCTCACAATTATTTCAGAGCAAATTTTTGGCAAGGCACCAACTAGACTATCTTTTCCACTTCTCATATATAACCTGGCAAAAGGAATTATGAAAATCATTGAAGCCATAAACCTTGGAATCCTGAGATATACTGCTGCAGAATTCTTTGGCTGGAGAAGCTCATGATAAAAATCAACCTTCTCTGGATTAAGAAAAGCCTTTTGCTGAGAAATTTCTAGAAGGCAGCCTAGAAGCACAACCTTGTATGACTGAGTCAAGGTGGATTTCTGAATATTTGTCTAGTACCCCAGATTGGTAAGAAGAGATGAAACCCATGTTAAGAGTCCTTGACACTGGGGGGAAAGACTTTGCAAAGATCAGCAAGATGTCTAGGTAAAGAAATACGGGAAAGCCATTCAGTTTATAATGAACTATCACTACAGCTAGCCACTGTGTAAAACACCCCTGGAGCTGTAGATAACCCAAAGGGTAATGCAGAGAACTGATCCACATACATAGAATCTCAGAAATTTCTTGACGTTTGTGACCATAAGAGTGTGATAAGCATCCATTAAGACTAATGGATTTGTCTAAACATGGGCTAAACTCTTGGCTAGGTTTACAAGGACCTCAGGCCTAGTAACTTCCTATGATCCTATAATGTTACCATGACATTTAAATGAGGAATGAGAAGTAACAGAGTTTGAAGGGTTAGAATTTGGGAGTGTAGTACTTTCACATACAGATCAAGATAGGAAAGATCTAGCACTCATAACATTCTGGAAAAGAAGCCCTTTGCCCCTTTGATCTAAAGATTGGCTTTATGACTCTAAGAGTGAGTGTGTGATGAAGAACCCGAGCTAAAAACTCTGGTCTAGACAATGGGGAGGAATTCCCCCTGACAGAAGTCACTGGTATCCTGTGCCAACTGTAAACCTCCTGAACCACATTTGGCACCCAAGAATCTGAATCTGAAACAATCTGTTGTTAAAGGAGAAAGCATAGATCCAGTTTCTGGGATACACTTGGAGAGATAAGGACAGGAGAAGGTAGTATGGGGAAAGAAGGCTAGCACGGTCATTCGGAAGTACCAGACTGTCCATTTTTTTGGGAAAGATCCTGGTTTCTTGCTGTTTCCCTCCTGACATCTCTTTTGTTGCTCCCTGTTTGCACCGAGTTGCCAGGAACCACTTGTTTGATTTTTAAAAGAAAACAAAGATTGGGGAAATTTGTAAAGAGGGCTTGAAAAATCTTAGACACTCACTGAATTAACTTCCTTCTTTCTTCAAATTGTATGAGGGCCTGAATAATAGAAGGGGCAAACAAAACCTCCTTATCTAAAGCTGAATTTAAAACTTCATACCTTACTTCATCAGTAAACTTCTGATTATGTACTCCAGAACATCAACTCAAAAATACAGCAGTAGCAGTGGCCCTAGACAGAGCATCTGCACAATCATACACATTCCTCACAGCATGTTTAGTAACTTGAGAAAGATTAGAAACAACCAAATTCAGGAATGAACTATCCTCTGGAGGATGACAGGCAAAGTACCCCCTCAAACTGTCTGCAAAAAGAGAAAAAAACTTTCACATATGTGCCTGGTAGTTAAGAATTTGTAAGCTACAGTAGAAGAAAAAGAAAAAAATTCTGTTACTAAATATGACCAACCTATTGCCTTCTTTGTCCACTGGGAAGGGGATGGTATTGACTAGCTGTCTACTGCCAACTGGAGAACAGACAGATAAAGCAGCTGGAGCTGATCTAAGATGAAAGAACAAAAAAATGTTAGTTTGCGGTACTTTATACAGCTTAAGTGCCTTTTTGGAGACTGAAGGTTGAGAGTCAGGAAGCATCAAACACTATTTATTTATTTATCATTTGTTTACTGGGAAAGTCTGACTGGAACACAGCCCATTTTCAGAGGAGGCCCAGGGAGAAATGCTTCAGATGCACATCTTTGGAATGTAGAAGGAAAATGGAGCATCTGGAGAAAACCCATGTGAATGCAGAAGGACATGTAGACTCCACAGAAAAGCCACCCCAGTCAAGAATCATACTAGAGAACCTCTTGCTGTTAGGCGACAACACTAACCGCTGCACCACTGCACCACAACCTTCAAGGTTGGCAAAATGAGAGGGATGGATGTAGAATGGGGCAAATCCACTTGAAATCTATTATATCTCCTCAGTTCAGGATAACATCCACCTTTTCCCAGAAAAATACATCATCCATCTTGGAAACAGTCTGAGATAAAGAATAATATTTCCAAATGAGGTAGAGAAGACAAGTTTCTTCAGAATCAGAGTTAAGGGCTTGGGAATCTAGAGAAGAAGCAGCAGCTCTGTCTTTGCCAATGAATCTCCTCTAACCAATTACCCTCAGGAATATTTTTCTTGACATTGCCCTCAGGTAAGCATTTTGGATCACCAGGATTAACAGCCTGTGAAAACAGCATGGTTACGGTAAGAAAATTATCTTTACTAACAGACACAATCTCTTCAGGTGAACAATGTCTAATCTTCTGTTTTTTCTTTTAGGTAATTGCCTGGCAGAAGACAGACTTGGAGACGGCATTTCAGCCCTATCAAGAGGTCTGTTTCTCCGAGTTATCATAAGAAGCACCCTCCCTCCGTGACTGTCTCCCTAATCCAAAGAAGATGGTTCTTACATCAGACTGCATCAGACAGTGGAACAATCAAAGAAAATGTGGTTGAAACCCTGGTCAATGGTGGCTGAAATTACTATACTAGAGGAACCTAAAGAAGTCTTTGAGTGGTATGAGAAACACCGGTTGGCCACTACAGGTTCACTCACAAATGGCTGTGGCACTATCTGAACCCACAGTGGCTGAAATGGCTCTTTATTGTGTTTTTTCTCCTTTTTACATACACTGGGAGAAGGGCCAAATAGGACCGGAGTAAGTACCCATGATGCAGCAAAGGAAGAGGTCTGATTAGCGGCATGAGAGGGAATGACTCAATCAGAAAATAAGGTGTCACATAAGTTTTCACAACTATCATACAAACACTTACTCACACAGTCCCCTTTTTGCAAAATTAAAAGTAAAATACAGAAAATCCTATCAGAAATGTAGCACTTCACCACAATACAGACCAACTGAAAAGAAATAACAGGTAAGTTGTCATTAAGTGTACACAAGCACTAAAAACATGAAAAAAAGTTTTCAAACGATTTAAAACACTTCCCAATCCTTAAATTCACTAAAATAGTTTAAATGTTTACTTAAGCAGTACACGTTTACTACAAAAATAGCCCTCATATCAATAAATAAGCCCTTTAGGAACAAGGATCCCTGACAAGAAACTTTCGATACTGTTCTAAAAGGAAAATACTACTTTTAGTCACCACATAAAATATAATATTTTCTTAAAAGGGCCGACTTCTATGTGAAAAGGTCCCCTGTGGGGAATTATCTGCTGAAAATAAAGCTTCAAGGCCATTTGCTGCTCTTGTGGAATCTCAGAGCTGTTTCCAGATGGTATTTCTGTGGAAGACTAAGTTAGGAGGGAATAAAGTGATAAAAATCTAGAAGGTTTTGTTAACAATATCTGAAAAACAGGGACAGTACCAGCATCATGAACAAAAGCAGTGGTGGCTGTATGACAGAAAGATAGTAGACACTTGAGACTCAATGTCATATAGACAAATTTCAGTATTAAACTGTGACTATAACGTGTTTATGTGTATACTAACTATGCAAATGACAACAGTGTTGCCAAAATTGACAGATATGGATCAATGCCAGCCTTAGTGGAGCAACAGGCAGCACACTCACCTTTGCTGCAGAAGGCTGTGGATTCTATTCCTATACAGGGGGTGTTGAAGTCTTGAGTGTGCAATCCTACGGATGAGATGTTAAACCTGAAGTCCCCTCTCTTTCAAATAATGGTGGCTCAGGTAAATGCAAAAGATGCAATGGTACCTATCAAAAAGAAAAGGGGAATTCCCAGTACCTTGGCCAAACATACCCTACTGTCATAGATACTGTGACGCCCATGCACTGGCCCAGTAATCACGGAGCCTCAATACTCACCACTAACACCAGTGATGGGCATCCACATTGGGAAGGACAACAAATACACACACAGTAAAGTACAATTTCCCTTAAGAACACACAGAAATCACGGTCAGTCTGGAGCCTTTTTCTCCCTTTCTCTCCAGATCCCCAATAAGACTCCCCACTGGCACAGCTATAGGGTCCAGATCTCAGCCTAGTGGTCAAGCTAAAACCTCCAGCTCCCTCTCTGTCCAACCAGTGCTTCGCATCCCTGCCCACATAGCTGACACACACACACACTTTGAGATAAGAGTTATATACAACCACAAAGACACTCCTGGGGAAGGCTGGCACAGGTTCTCCAGCTATGCTCCTTCCTGCCAGTCTATAAGGTAGTACCAGCTGCCACCAACTACTAATATCATCTACTAAAAAGGCCCTTATGTCCAATTATTACTGTGCAAAATTATTATCCAAATAGTAAGTGTGACCCAGGGCTAAAGCTATGGGAGTAACTTGGCCAGTATCACTGTACACATGCAATGCACTCTAGAGCTTAAACTATCTCTACACAAAACAGCCACAGTTGAAAGGTTGAAAAATATTTAATAATAAAAAGCCACAAGACAATACTTCTTACTACACAGTGCTAGTCAAGAGTTTAGAGATCACAGGAAAATGCTTAAAATAATACTGCAGACTAGTTCTGACATCAATACAGAAAACGGCTAGACTAAACTTTCTATTTTCTATCTATATCTAACAGCAATCACATTTCTAAATCAGCTTGCATCTACAGCAAAGCAGAGTACTGGTGAGTTGTTGTCACCTTAAGACAAAATCCAAAAATGCTCCATCTCTGAGAAAGTCCTTTAAATTGATAATGCATCCTGCTGACTCATTTTAGATTACATCATTCTTAACAGTTCTCTGGTTTCCCAGACTAACAAAGTCTACACTTACATTTCTTAGTAAGCTTGCACCTGGTCAGGAAACCACAGCAAATAAACACATTGGGCAGGATTCACGAAGACTTGTTGCACGGAGTCTAAGAGTAGTGTAAGACTCCATGCAGCCCTCACGATCCAGGAACAGCCCGAAATTCCGTGTAAGAGACCAGCTAAAACGTCTCTTACACGGACTGGGCATGGATATGCTAATCACCTCATGTGCAGCGGAAAGGCATGCAAATGAGGTAGATTAGCGATCCACGAAGCTCAAACCAGCCCGTGTAAGAGCAGTGTTAGCTGCAGAAATGTACTCAGTTGACAACTAAGTACGTTTCTGCAAATAACACAATGGAGCCATTTCAGATCCAAATAAAGGGTGCATATGTGTCAGGCAGCATGCCAATGGCCAAATATGTGGCCATTGGCAAGGTACCCCGATGCAAATATGAGAAATAAATATTTTTCTTTTCGGCGATCGCTGATGTTTAAACGCAGCGCAGCCCCGCGCAAATGGGCTGCGCTATATAAATTATAAAAATGAAGGTTATAAACCCACAAATGTGGGTTTTATGCAATCCATGCAGTGCATAAAACCGACAAATGTGGGTTTTATGCAATACATGGATTTACAATGCAGGGACCAGCAGACCAAAAACAACAAGGCCACCGTTTAGTGGTTGCTAAGGGGGGAAGCTGAGACTAAGACATGTAACTAAGCATTAGTAAGCAATCTGATGTAAATGAGTGTTAGGATACTGAATTCCACTGTCACATAGCAAATAAGCACATTCTGAGTAGTGTAAGAGTTGCATAAGGGGGAGGAACAGAGTAGGAGATAGGTGACATCACAGGGGGGAATGGCAGAAAGAAATGCAGGTCATTGGAGGTCAGTGTTACATGACAGATGTCAGACACATATCATGGAAAGAGGAGTGCCACAAAATAAGCATGGGAAAGTCAAGAAATGGAAGGTGTACACTGTAGCCAACACCAAAGTTTCTTGCTGGGCGTGCATGCGCACGTGTGCGCGCCAGGAAGTGCGAGTAGGGCAGTGTGCGCGCGTGTAAGGCTGAATGAGCATGTGGGAGCCTGTTGGCAGACTTGTAAGACTGTTTGCGCTGGTGTGCGTGCGTTTTAACCCGAATAAGAAGATTCTAAACTGTGTAAGCATGTGTGCACGCGTGTAAGCCACTGTGAGCGTATTTCCGCTGGTATGCGCGTTGCTCCCCCCTGAGGAAACAGAAAGGAAAAAGGAAGCAACAGAATTAGTAGGAAGCTAGCAGGGAATACTGCTGGAGCTAGCAGGTGAAAACAATTAGAATCAGGCAATTACACAGGCAGAATAGTAGCCCAGCCCAGCACTTAAAACTCTGCAAACAGCAGTGCAGGATGTTTGTCTCAAGAGACACTGCAAGACAGGAGTAAGCTATTAGAAGTGAAAACTGAAAAAGCTGAACTCAGAGCAGAAATGCTAGGGGCTGCCATAGCTGTCATAAGGAGACATAGGCGACTTGCTGAGGGTGGTGACAATGCAAATGGTGCAAGACAACCCAAAGTGAGGAGACGAAGAAGAGTGTACAGGCCCAGGGTCATCTACCACGGGTTACATGAGCTGGAGATAGTGGAGCACTATAGAGTGGACAGAGACCTCCTGCAGCAAATTGTCGAGCTGTGCAGGCCATGCCTCACACACAGAACCAAAAGAGGGGAACCCAACCCAATGGAAACCAAGGTACGTGTTGGCCTAAGAATACTAGCAACAGGTACCTTCCAGAGACCAACTGGTGATATGATGGGGATATCACAGGCATCAGCCTCCAGGGTACTGCACCAGTTCCTGGATGCCATGTCAGCACATGTCGGTGATCATGTACATTTCCCCAATGCCCGTGAGGTATTGGCCAGCAATATGCATCTCTTCCAGCAAATAGCGGAATACCCTGAGGTAGTGGATGCAATAGACTGCACGCACATACGCATCAAAGCACAAGCTGGTGAGCGGGGTAGGGCCTACATAAACCGCAAGGGCTTCCCCTCCATCAACTGCCAGGTCGTGTGCGATGCCCAAGGCATAATAATGAATGTGTGTGCTGGCTGCTCTGGGAGCTACCATGATTCCCATATCTGGCATTTGACGCAGCTGTACCAGACATTTGCCAATGAGGACATCCCACATGGACACCTAGTGGGGGATGCAGGTTATGAACTGGAGCCGTGGCTGATGACATCCATCAGAAACGCACACACACCTGAACAGGAACGCCATAATGAGGCACACGCACAAACACGTAATGTAATAGAGCGTGTGTTTGGGCTGCTCAAGTCACGGTTCCGGTGTCTGGACACATCTGGTGGAGCCTTGCAGTACTCACCAACTACATGTACCCAAATTGTCATGGTATGTGCTATGCTACATAATATGATCTTGCAAAAACAGCTGCAGCAGGACCAGCATAGGGCTGGGCCAAACAGCCCCCCACCATTGCCAAGGCCATCACAGGCAGAGCGTGACTCGGAGGAGGAACAACCTGAGCCTGCCCCAGTAGGCAGAAGGAGGCGTGCCCAGTATGCCCTGGCCTTGGCAAAGAGGCAACGCATAGCACAAACACTGGCTCAGTAGGAACCCTGGGAATGATACCCCTCTCTGACTCACTCATATAATAACAGGGATGCTTAAAATGACATAACCTGCTCTCAAACATGTACAGGGAGTGTAGTATGTGCATCTGACAGTGGCAGCCCTGCAGCACCACCTGAGGCATGATTGCCATGTGTTAAGCAATGTAACACCATGTAGTATATGCAAACCTGATGACCCTGACTAACATCCTACCCTCACCAAGCATGATGCCACAATATGAAGATGAGATGATCGAGATGATCAATTGCAATAATTGGCCGAAGTATTGCTGTTAGTCAAAGGGGATCCAATGTTTGCCAGCCTGGGATGACATGCTGAGCATGACATGAAGCTCCACCTGCTAGAGGTGGCGTGCACCTAATAGTCCTGGCCTTATAGATACTGGCAAAGGCTGTTGTTACCCACAGCATGCCTTGAATAGGTAAGGCTCAAAACACAAACCCACCTCCATAGGTATCACAAGGGATAAGAACCTAGATGTAATGCTACCCAATGCCAGAAGTCTAAACAGCAAGATGCATGCAGTCTAAACTCCCCCAGTATGGAGAATGTTGATATTTGTCCTGCAACAGAAAACTGGGTCAAGGCTCACAACAGCACCCTAACACTACCAGGTTACACCTCATACTGTGCTGTACAGCCTCAAAACATGGAACAAGCTACAAAAGGAGGGTGACTAGCAATAATTGTCAAGGATAACCATACCCCCATATTGGTACCACAACAAGAAGCAGCATGGACTAGCCATGGTCAAGTAACAGTGGCTAAAACTGCCTCCCAGTTTATAGGCTGCTACAGACTACTGTCCTAACACCAGGAACTGCAATTGGCCTATGTTGGAATACATGAATTTATCAAGCCCTCCAAACCACATTATATTGAGTGACTGAAAATACCCAAACATAGACTGGGAGCATTATTCTAGCTCCAACACTCTAGGACAACGGTTCCTAGAATCCATAAACCAAAATGCCCAGGAACAACGTACCACTCCCACAAGAGGGGTAAGCATACTGGATGTGATAATCAGCAACATGGGTACTGGATGGCAAGATGAGAAGTGTAACCCTCACTGGTAAGATCAGACCATAGAGTAATCACACCGGATATACACATCCTGACCACAGTCCCTGGCCAGAAAACCAAAGTGAAAAACATGTGTAAAGCAAAAGTTGCACTCCTCCAAACTAATGTGTAATCCATTAAAGGCCCTGTGCAGGTGCAAAATATGGGCCACACCTCAGAACCTGTTATACAGGCATTCCATGAACACTGCCAGGAATGCATGGATTATGCAATCCCAAATAAAACCAAGACACCATGCCATACACGCAGGCATCTGGCATGGTGGACCCCAGCCACTACCAAACCATGCAAGAGAAAGAGGAAGCTACTACATGATAGAGCAAACATAAAAAAGGAAGTAATCTCTGATCAGTAGTATGGCAATAAAATATGTCCACTCATACAATCCACTAAGGCCAGCTACAACAAGTTGAATCTGTGAATCTTGAGGCAATGTTACACCTGCCCCATGTACACAGACAACCATCACCTCCCCCCAAGAAATACAAATATATGTAAGAGATGCAAATATTTATCCAAACCGGAAGCTGAGCTCTCTCATGTCAGTACTGTCAAAACTATCAGGAGGAGAAGGTAACCACACACACCACAAACCCAGTCTCACATAGACCTATCACAACTGCAAACCAAAGACATAAACACAGAAAAACATTCCCGGAGGCTCTAATTACAAACACACCACATCAACAGAGGCCTCCAAAGCAGACACCCAAGCAACCACTACCTCCAAACATAGCACATGCAACACATAGTACACAAAGCTGGTGTGCCAAACAGTCACAGGCCAGAAGGAGAAACAACATGCCTGATACAGTTGTAATAGGTGACTCCATAGTCAGACACACTGCTGTCCCGCTCACCAGACTGAACAAGGGAAAGGGTACAGTAAGCTGCCTATAGGCTGCTACAATACGCCACATAACACAAGTACGCAGGTCACCCCAAAGCAAGTAGAAATATGATGCAGTCATTGTCCATGCTGGCGTGAATAACCTGAGATGTACCTCCCCAGACTACATGAAAAGAGACATAGATGAGCTCTCCGATTATGTAGTCCAGGCCAGTATGACACTGACCGTGTGCAGCATCCTACCCTCACCAAGAATGATGCCACAGTACAAACACAGAATGATCAGCATTAACAAGTGACACAATTACTGGTGTCATTCCAAGGGGATCCAATGTCTGTCTGCTTGGGATGTCATGCTTGACAAGCCACGCTGCTGTGCCAGGGATGGCTTGCACCTGTTACCCCTGGGCGTCTGGATATTGGATAAGGCTCTTGCCACCTCCATAGAGCCTTTTGTAGGCAAG
Source organism: Protopterus annectens (assembly GCF_019279795.1). Classification (NCBI taxonomy): domain Eukaryota; kingdom Metazoa; phylum Chordata; order Ceratodontiformes; family Protopteridae; genus Protopterus; species Protopterus annectens. The sequence goes on along the minus strand of NC_056728.1, from coordinate 209,159,876 downwards.
GCTGAAAAGACTAACCCACCTCCCTAGAAAACATAAGTGGAAAGAAACATAAGGGTAATGCTGCCCAATGCCAGACGTGTAAACCTCAACATGCATGCTCCCGAGGCACTCCCCAGTATGGAGAACATCGACGTCCGTGCAGTGACAGAAACCTGCAGCAAGGCTCCTGATAGCACACCAGCACTACCAGGTTATACCTGGACCAAAACATAAAAGGAGGGGGAGTATCCATATTCAGCACAGATACCCACACATCCAGGTAACTGACAATGCACGAAGCATCGGAGACCACCCATGTGCAACTAACCGTAGGCAAAACTGCTGTACAGTCTGTAGCATGCTACAGACCACACTCACACACAGGAACCCCACTCAGCTGTCCTTAAGACACTGGACAGTATGAATGTCTCACCAAATACCAAACAAGGTACTCACAAATTACCACATAGGTGGTAATCCATTATGTATGGAAGGAGTACTCAGGGACCTAGGGACACAAGTGGACAGTAACCCGTCATGTGACACTCACATTGCCAACGTGGCTAGGAAGACTGTCTATATTGGACACCTTATCATGAAAGGATTCACATCTACGTCAACAGAGGTCATAGTGCCCCTATACTGTTCTCTTATCAGGCCCATAATTTACTACAATGCCTCATTTGGGATGTACCTTACCAGACACCTGCAGCAGTTAGAAAGATCTCAAAGGTACCTCACCAAGAGGATAAAGGGTCTCAAATATATGTCATATGCTGCCTGGCTGTAGGCACCCCAGCTGTATGCAGTCACATACTGCCTACGCAGAGGCGTTGTATACCTGTTGTACAAGGCCATGTCCAACACAGGATTAATGGACATGCTCCACCCCAGAAAACCCAAATCCATCGGAGATGTCAGAGCGGGAGATGCCAACCCCAACACATAATGAAATAGGATGTGCTGGAAGGACAGATACAGAACCCAGAGGCTCCCTACACCCTGGAACGGAATTCCACTCCATGTTAGGCAGAGCCCCTCACTGACTCTCTTCAACAGGAATCTTGCCAAGTGGATGGGTGATCGTAGATGTACACTGGGGGTCTTCACTGTGTCACGTCCAGACAGAGGCACAGTAAAGTAAATCCTAAATGGCCATAATATTCACATAGCAAGGGGTGGCGAAAGCCACACACACTCTGGCTAGGCTTAGAAATGCCCTAGGGCGGATAGCCTAGTATGAACCTATGAACATATGAAGATACAAATTGTACAGGACACTAAGGATAATCACAAGGCTTTTTTAACTGATGGTAGGAGCCTTGTTGGGAATTCACAGATATGCTCTGAATCACTCAAATATTACAAACAACATACCAAACACACACATATTGCCAACATCCAACCTGACAGGTGCAGTGCAAACCCCCCCCCCATATCTATCCCAGCAGAGTGCTGGCCCCCTGACATTGCAGATGCTGAGGTAACAGCCAGCATCTACAAAGCAAAACACACAGCATCAATGGTACGAGATGGTGTCCTGGGCTGAGTCCAACATGGACTCCAAGAAGAATGGAATTCCAAATAACACTACTGCTCAATGTCAGCCTTACCACAGGATATGTACCCAAAGAGCAGTGTACAACAACAGTGGTCCTTCTCCACAAAGGTGTTGCCTGAATGGATACTGCAAACTACCACCCCAGAATCCTGACAAGCTTGGTCTGCAAAGCTATGGAAAGGATCAGCATGTACCTCAGACATAAAGATATTGGGGACCTACTGACACTGGACCCTACCCAGTGAGGCTTTCTTAAGTGCAGATCCTGCCCCTTAAACATGTTTGACTCATTTGAAACAGTAAGGTCATTGATGAGGGAATGTGGTCCACACAGCCTAGCTGGACCTTGCAAAAGGCTTCCATACAATACCCCACGTGTTCATTATAGATAAGCTCACCAGCTTAAATATAAACCCCTATGTCAGTAGAAGGGTTGCAAACCAGACCAAGGACAGGACTGACATGGTCAGAAATGCTGCAGCCATGTCAGACTACAAACCAGATATAACTGGCATCCCACAAGGCTCGGTCCTGGGACCGCCCTTGTTTGGTACATATGTCCCATAGGTACAGGCCAACATGGAAGGACTGTGTCTGAACAAGTTTGCAGAGGACTACAAACTGGCCACCATATCTGACCCTCCAGCTGACACAAGCATCCCACAAAAGGGCCACATAGAAACAGACAACTGGTGCCATAGCCATGTCAGCAAGCTAATTGCAGAAAAGTGTATAGTCAACCCCTGTGGATATACAGTAAGTGCCCACCAATTACTACATAGGTGTTAACCCATTAAGTACTTAAGATGTAGTAAGAGACCTGGGGACATAAGTTGATAGATATCTTGCATTGGACAAGCATGTGGCTGTAGTGGTTACAGAAACATACCATATACCCACCTAATCATGAAGGTAGTCAGATCTAGATCAGGGGAGGTCATTGTGGCTCTGTAGTCATCCTTCATAAGCGTCACAATTGACTACAATGGCCCCTGTGGGATGTACCTCAGCAGACACCTCCATCAACTGGTAAGACTCCAAAAGTACCTCACCAGGAGTATCAAAGAGCTTGACCAGATGCCATGTGTTGCCTGATTAAACAAACTGCAGCTCCACACACTGCCATACTGCCCGCCCAGAGGCAAGCTGTGCCTGATGTATAAAGCCATGTCCAAGCTAGAATCAATGAACATGCTGCACCTTGTACAATCTGAATGGCAGTGAGCTATGCACATGAGAGACCTGAACCCCAGCACTAACATACATAGGACAAGCTGTACTGAATGATCCATAACACAGAAGCCACCCCCACTCTTGAGTAAACTCCCAGTACAGGTTAGCCAAAGTCACTCATCGACTCTCCTCAAGAGGAATCTTGATGAGTGGATGGGAGATGGCAGGTTTACCCTGGGTATCACTGTTATGTCACGGGTAGACGGAGGCACAGTATACTAACCATGACATATGTCATGGCAAACTCCAGTTACAATGTGTGTCGAAGGACAAACACACTCTCTGACTAGTATTAGAAATGGCCTAGGGCACATCGCTAGTGTTTGCCAATGTCCACCTATGTTGTGGAATGCACTACCAATGTTGGGCAAGCCTGGTTTAAGTAGTTCATTTCTGAACATAATGCAACATGGTCATATGTGCACAACTGGCCCCTAAACAGTCTGTTGTGCTCACTATGAAAATTTAAAGCAGTGATAGGACTAAAGCCCAGGATACTGTCCATCACAGTGAAAGTACTGAACCAGTACACTATATGGTACTACAGTGTTAGGTCAGTATGAAAGGATGTTGACAGCTGTATGCAAAGTATCCCATGCAAACCATGCAGGCACAGTATAATCCCTGTTGTGTTAAGACACGAAGCAGTTGGCCAGTAAGTACACAACATGACACCCAACACACAACCATAAATGTGAGATATTGTTGAATTTCACACTCATCCACAAATGTGGTGGACTGCAGAGTTCAACATATGGAAAGCTCACACTGGGCATGCTCGCACACTTTGATAAATGAGACATATGTCAGACAACATGCCATGGAAAGGCTGAACTGGGCATGCTCACACACTTAGGCCATATCTCAGTTTAGCAGTTGGCCACACATATCTGGTATTTGTACGTGTTATTCCAGGAACCAACCACATTACAGCAATCTGCCCAGTGCACACAGTTAAATGACTACAGAGACATAAGTGATATAGTGGATCCCTCTCATATTCAAACATCTTCCACAGATACACAAGTTGTTCATAGAAACATGGAATGCTATGGCAATAAAGACCTGCAAACAGTCTATCAGCAACAAATATTGTGCATCTGACAATTAAACATATGGGTGTAGAGGTCAATACTAGGCTGTTTGCCCTAGGGAATGAAAACTTAGCCAGAGTGTGCTTGGCGTCTGCATCCCCAGTACAGTAGGCTACTGTGCCACTGAAAAGTAGGTCACATAAGGCACCGTTTGAGGCTAGTGTGCTGTACCTCCGTCAAGCAGGGACACAGTGGAGATCCCAGGGGTTGAATTTGCTATGCCACATCCATGTTGTTGGTGTGTGCTGGAAGAGGGTTGGTGAGGACCTCTAACAGTAAGTGGGTGTCAATAACAGACTGAGGGGAGCCTTATCTGCAGTGTCTGGACAATTTCACTGTCAACACTTTGTCGTGATGATTAGGGTATGTGCAATTACATGTGAGAGAACTGACCCTTTTGGCAACCAGTACAACACACCAGCTGCTGCATATTCCAATCTCTACACAGAGATGATGTCAGCACCCTACAAGTACAGCAGAAGAGGGCAAATCTCCCAGCAATGCAAATAGCACACTCTGCTACTGCATCTCTCACTACTGTCATAGCACAGTTAGTTATGGCTTTGAATTGCACACATGCCACGTGTGTTTTTGTCACACAGAATGCCCATGTGTGTGGGTTGTTGTTCACAATAATGCATGACATCGATTAAACCAGTAATGGCAATGCACACAAATGATTTATGTGTGTGCCAAATACACATATATACCTGTGACCTTCAATAGTTCCCATGTCTGACGCCTGCCACATGTGAATACATGGTATTTGCACTGGATAACATTATGACTGTGGTTTTCTGTGCGGGTGCTGCATGTGATATGTGTATATACAGTGTGAGTTGTATATGCTATCATCCTAGCAGCGAGGGATACACATCTGTTCTGGGGCATATAGTCTACATGTTGTTGATGAACAGGTGCTGCATGTTTTCACCTGTTGTGGGAGTGGTAACAAGTTGTTCCATAGCAATGCAGTGACTACATACTAGGAACCTTTCAGCTAGGGTGTTGTAGCTACAGTAATTCATCAGCATTCAGTAATACTTCAGCATTCTTGGTGAGGGTATGATGCCAACCAAGGTCAGGGTCATACCAGCCTGTGCCACATGCTTAGAGAGCCCTTCTATGTTCCCTATCATGTAGTTCAGGGAGGTACATCACAGGTCAGCCATAGTGGCATGGACAATGACTGAGTCATATGTGTCCATGCCTCTGACTGACCTGTATGCTTGTGTTATGTGGTGGACCATAGTGCCCCACGGGCATATCACTGTGACCTTCACCTTGTCCAGCCTGGTGAGCGGGACCTCACTGTACCGGACAATAAAGGTACCTAACACAACTGTAGCAGGTGTGTTGTCTAGCCGTACAGGCTGTGACTGTTTGGCACACAGGATTTGTGTGCTATGTGTTGCACGTGTTGTGTTCCAGCTTAACGTATGCCTGTGTGCCAGCTGCAGAGGTTTCTGCTGCTCAGGCAGGATGCTATTCTGAAGCTCCATGAATGCAGCAGTGTGTTCATGTGTTTGGATTGCTGTCAGTGTAGGTCTACATCAGACTGGTATTGTAGTCACTGTAGTATTTCATGCCACCTGATAGGTTATGCCAGTACTGGGTTCAGAGTGCTTAGTCCCCAGTTTGGCTATGTGGTTGCATCTCATACATGTGTTGTACGTCCATGTGTAGGGGAGAGGGTTGACTGTGTACATGTGGCAGCTGTGACATTGCCACATGACTCACATATTCCACAACTGTACCATAGAGGTGATTGACAAGTGACCTTTGCACATGCTACCATAGTATTGTGATTGCCATGGTGATTAACAGCACATAGGGCCAATGGGGAACAAGGTAAAGAAGGTGAGTATGTGAGGGTGTAGTGCCTGTGATTAGTTAGCACTGGCATATATGACTGCTCACATGGTCAAATGCCAGGTAAGTCATATGCAATGTGTCACAGGCAACGTACATGCGAACAGGACAAACAGTGACGTTCTGTCAAATGAGACATGGACATACATATAGTAAGCTATGCATATGTCACTAGGAGTCCACAGAAGCTCTGTAAATCTGCATTGTAGGTGGGATCAGTGTTCCAGGGTAACTGCAAGCAAACATGCATGCAAACAAAGCTACAGTAAGCAGGGCTGCATGTAGTCCATTGTACAACAAACAAGCTGTACCACTTCCAGTACGTAACAGTGCAAATATGCAGGCACTATACACATGTACATGGAAATACACAGATCAGATGGCCAGGGTCCAGTCTCAGCGCACACAAGTGTACAGACCATGTACCGTCAGGATGTACAATAACCGGATGGAAGCCCAGGTGCTCATACCTGCAGTAATACACATGTCAAATAACAGACACTGAGCCTTCACTCAGTGGTTCCATACTTAGTAGGATGTATGCTACCTGTCCTGCCACCACAGTAGCCCTGACATTTATTGGGACTCTCCCTCCTGTGAAAGTTAGTTTTGTGTGTTGGGGCTGTCTAGCATGGTATGAGATGTGAGCTTGCAGTGCTAGGGTGCTCCTGTGTGTCCAGTACCAGTCGTGTAGTACTGCACACATATCAACATCCTCAAACATCCGCATTGCAGAGTCCAGTGTGGAAACATGCCACTTGCAGTTTACATGTCCATCATTGCGTATCAATACTTTCATTGCCTTATCCCCTGTGCTGCCTATGTATGTGGCCTTCTGTTGACATCCTTACCACCAGTATGCAAACATGTGCAGATGATACACTATGGTACTTACCATGGGTGTAGAAAACAGTACAAGACAATCATACCCTTACTGCATCAGGCATGCTGGGATATACCCACAATTATATCAGCACACAGTACTGTTAACAACATGATATTCTTACTACACGTCTATGTACTCACCCTGTGTATCAGCAACATGTTAACCTGTACCTGCACTGATGTTACAGATTGCAGGAGGTGGCACAGTTTCATCATATGCAAAGGGTGTGAACTTGGTATGCCTGAGTCTGCCACTGATACCACCAACTGACATGTATGTGTATGTGTGTTGGTGAGGGACAGCAGTACAAGGTGGGGCAATGTTGATGCAGTGTGTGCATGTATGCGGTAGCCCTAAGTGTTGCCAATTCGCATGTGTGTATGGATGCACACAGTTCCACCTCATGGCTGCCATATATCGGTGTTTGTGGACAGCCACAGACTGTACCTGCCAGGTCATACAGATCAGTGTCTCTGGCCACGGACACGGTACCTGTGCCTTACAGGGGTTCTACGGACCATATCCGGTACTAATCCAGACTGGGTACTGTCATCAGAAGCAGGTGTTCGTTGACTGGACACAGATACCTGTTGGGCCTGTTCAGAGCCACGTGCACGTGGTCTCCTGGGGCGGTCTGATGACAGCACAGACCCAGCATTGCTGGAGCTGCTGCTGGCACTATGGGGGCGGCCGCGGCCCTGTTGTCATCCGCGACAACTGCCAGCTGCTGCTGTTGCTGGCATACGCCCACGTCGACGCCTCAACTGTCCACCATTGCCCTGGCTCATGGACATGTAGTTGTGGAACTGATCTAATATATCCCCACAACGTCTGTCTATGACATCGGTGAAATTACGGATGGCAGCCGCAATGTCACACATACTGTCAGTCATGGCTGTGCGACATGCTGTCAGCTCCCTCAGACCCGGTCTGGTGTACCGTTCCATACGTGACTGTGCCTGCATGACAGCCCGAAACATAGCTGAGGTTGTAAGACCTCTGTGGGCACGTCTGACAGGGGCAGTACGCCCACGGATGCTCCCACGAGAACCCCTGGACATCTGTCTGTGTGGTACCATCTCAGGGCCATGCCCATGGCTGCTGTGTGGGGAAGCATGTGCCACAGATACCACATTATCCTGGTCAATGCCCACTGTATCCTGTCCATCACCTAGGGACATTGGTGACAAAGGATGTATTGGCAGGATGACTGTGCGCATTGATGGGGTTGACAGCTGTGTACTGTCAATTGGCTGACCAATGACGGACCCTGGCACACCTTCCTGTGCCATTACACAGATGTCATCATTATCAGTACCCGTGGCACCTGATTCAGGTTCCCTGCTGCATGACACCAGAGCAGCACCAGAACCTGTGGGAGGGAAACAGGAAACACAGTTTACAATGTCTACACAATGTTACCAGAGATGCACACATGCACACGTGCACACATGCACACAGTTGCACAGTTGCACACTACTCAGTATGTGAGATATCAACACACGGACACAGACACACCTGCATGCATACACAGAGCACAACTAAGTGAGCCTAATATTACTATTACTATCAAGACTATTAAATGTATTGTTAATACACACTCACCAGCATGGATAGGCTGCATTGCTGTTACACCGGAGGGACCTGCAGAAGTGAGGAAATTAATGTCAGTGGGCACAACTGTACCATTGTTACTGAGTATGATACAGGTCAGTAGTACAACAGTTGCCTTTCCCAGGTCAGCTGCTGATATTGAGAATATCACACTTGCACATTAAATACTATGATGACAGCTACAAACCAAGGACACACCTCACACATGCATTAACTACCAGTGTACACAACAGTCAACTATACATATGGCATATTACCTGCATGCTCGTAGTCATGGTGCTGTGTGGCTCCAGCCTCCATCATAATGCAGGTCTGCTGCTGTTGCTGTTGTTGGTGGGCTGGAGCCACAACACTTATGGGTAGTCCCTCCAGTCTGGTGAGTGGGGGATGTGTAGCCACTCTACCACCTGTGGCAACCTGTTGCCTGTGGATATCTGACGCACGCTGACGGATATTTCTGATTAAATCACTGCAGTGATGTCGTACCTGCTCATATGTCCTATTATGCGTGCCTATGTCATTTACCAGATGGACCAGGTCTTGCCACAGTGAAGTCCTCTCCTGCTGATTCTGGCTGGTGCGGGAAAAGAGTAATGCATAATCCCGCACCAGGCTCTGGTGTATTTCCTCATCCTCAGCTGCAGAGTATGCTGGATTGCGCTGGTGAGCCATGGTCCTGAAAAAGGAAATAAAATGATATCAGCAAAATATGTCAGCAGAATTTGGCACACATACTACACATGCTACTCGACTGTTGTGATACAACATATCTCACATATATAGCATCTGTCTGTCTATTGGTGGATACACATGTAAATGGCCAGGTATCAGTTCTCAGCCAACAACTGTGCAACAGTACCTGGCACACTCCATACGACATACTACCAAACCCCAGCAGTCAGAACACTGATTCAGGTCCAAAGCACCTCCTCACTCTGGGAGTTTGTATCGAGGTACTGTATGGGGTACATCATCAACTACTGTGATCTGACCACAAACTAATTGCGCTGGATATACATATCCCACCTCCACCACCAGCACAAACAACTACAGTGAATAACATTTCAAACGCAAACTTTACACTTCGTAAGACTGAGATGGTATCCTTTAAGCCCACTGGGCCAGTGGAAGCCACAACCCACAATGCTGACTTCTTCACAAATGATTTCTACGGACATCTCCGAGAATGCATGGATCATGCAATCCCATATAAGACCAAGACACTCTCCACAAAGGGAAAGCTTCCTGTCTGGTGGACCCCAGCCAGAGACAGATTGTATAACAAAAGATGGAAGCTACTGCAAGACAGAGCATAATTCCATAAAGGGAAGGCATGTCTGATCAGCACTAGTAAAGAGCTATGTTCTCTCATACAAGCATCCATGGGCAACTTTGAGAGGGAAATCACCGGGGACACTACAGATAACCACAAGGCCTTCTTCAGTTATGTTAGAAACCTGGTCAGAAACCCTCCAATATGCTCATAGTTAGTACACAACAACAAATAATTCATTGAGCCCACAGATATTGACAACATTGTGGCAGACAGGTTCAGTGCAATTTTCCCCCTTCCCTCTCCCCCAAACTAAGACATACTTATCCCAGCTGAATGTAACCTCCCTGTCATCACAGATGTCCAGGTGAGAGCCGCCCTCAGAAAAGCAAAAAAACACAGCATCAATGGGACCTGATGGTATCCCCAGTTGCATGCTACATGAACTCCAAGAGTAGCTAAACACACATACAGAAGTGCTATGTAACACTAGCCTGACTATAGGATATGTACCTGTACACTGGCATACAGCAGCAGTGGTTCCACTCCACAAAGGAGGCACCTCTACATACCAATACAATACAACACAATACAATACATTCCAATACAATGCAATACAATATGCTATTGCCCCTGGGACTACAGCAGCATACTGTTCTGCTACCCTGACCATTGTGACACATGTGATGTGATGGTACCGGCTCCTGACAAACAGTTACACAGGGTGACTCATATGGCATATTACCTATCTGACTAACATTCAGCAGGGGAATGTGTGACATGTACTCCTGGGGAGTCTTGCTTCTTAACGCTGTGTGGTTTATTGCAGGGTATATGTCTTATCTGTGGGTAGGAACCTGTACCTCCACCATGTGCTCTCTACTGCGGTGTCAAGGACGACACACAGGGGTCATTTAGGTTGTGGATGGTGTGAGGTGTTACTATGGTTGTTGGACATCTGTCATGGGTGTGACTTAAGTATGTAAATCCAGGAGTGGTAACCTCTATGTGGGTAGTACGTGTGCACTCTGTGGTGTTGTCAGTCACTGTGCATTGGTAATGTGTTTGAGTGCATTGTCACAGTGTTGTACATGTCACTGTGTCCTTCTCCATATCTGTAGCTGTCATGTGAGGTACATACCGTGGCAGCCATTGTGTGGTGTGGAGGGATACACTGACCTACATGTCCATAGCTGACACACCATGTCTGCTGACACATACCATGTGCAGGTATTCCAGGAATAGTGTGCCACTGTGACTATCATTGGGGGGACTATTGTACACATTTATGACCCTGTTCACCCCTGACACATGCAGTGGTGGGCAGCCAATCACATATCTGGTGGTTACTGGTGTAGGTGATTTGAAATGGGGTATGGTACTCCAGTTTTGACACTGGTGTTCACTCCATGCCTTTGTCACCAGGCACCTGTTGCAATACATCTGTACACATGTGCCTCACTCAGAATATATATACCTCTCTCTCTCTACATATATATGTATATATATATATATATATATATATATATATATATATATATATATATATCTATATATATATATATATATATATATATATATATATATATATATATGTCTATATATATATATATATATATATATATATATATATATATATATGTCTATATACATATACACAAATATATATCGATGTACATATATTGCTATAGATATGGAGGGGGGGAGTGTGACAGAGAGGGGTGAGAGTGACAGAGGGTGGGACAGGGGAGTGTGAGATCGTCATATACAGTCATATCTGTAGATAGTCAGATCTGTCTGTCTATGTATATGTATCTACATATATCTATATCTGTATGTGTGTATTACATATATATGTTTGTACATATTCTATCTACATCTGTCTATGTATTCCTACATCCCTCTCTATGTATACATATATGCATATTATATATATATATATATATATATATATATATATATATATATATATATATGCATACATACATATATTGACATACATAAGTATCCATATGATAGATAGGTATGTCAACATGTTTGTTTACAAAACTGTATACACACACTAACATACTGCTAAACATACATAACTGTGAAACCTACTTTGTACATTGCACTACAACCTACATTCAACCTACATTGCTATGTGCACACAGATGCCCTCACAAACATATGTATGTACAGCCTTCACTGATAGTTGCTGTATATCCCCTGCCCTATGCACATCTTCACATACATATAGATACAGACCAATGACACATATGGAGGGTTCACAGTATGTAGACTTTTCAAGTATTACTTTACATTACCTGTGTTTGTCACAGCTGCTTGCGTTGCCTTTTGGATTGGTGTCCTGCTGCTGCTCCAGTTGACAGATGTCAGCTTTCTAATAGGTTTTGTTGAGTGTTTTTGTTTGTGTGTTTTTTTTTTCTCTCTCTCTCCCTACCTCCAGAGGGTGCAATGATAGTATTTCATGTGTGGACTGGGAGCACAGCATGCTTTTGTAGGTATCTGCATATGTCCATGTGATGGCTTCTGCACCAATTGTTAGCCAGCATTTGCTAATTGCATGCAGCCAGTTGTGTACTGATTGCAGTTCTCACTGTGATTTCAGGACAGTGCTATAAAAAGGTAGGTGAGATAGGCGTAGCCCTTTCAGAGTTTAAGGGCAGGGACCATGCTGGTATGCTGTGGACACTGTTCTGTGAGTGTAAAGGTTAGTATCTCTCTCATATTTCCGGCTGTGTTGTAGATTAACATTTCTCCATTCATTTCTCCAGTTTCCTGTACTAACTGTGTATGTACACTGACACCTAAGACTACTACTACTGTTAATGTGGGTATGTGTGCTTTCCTGTGGGACATGTGGTGTAACTGGTATATAGCAGTGGCTCTTGCACTTTGTTGCTATGGCTTCAATATTTGCCCTTTACATTCACTACTTGTATGCCTGCTAGGTGTCTTGACTGTAGTGTGTTGCTGTGGCTTTCCTATTTTCCATGTACATTCACACCTTGGAATGCTTGCTATATCTGCTAGGGTGTTACTACATGCAGTGTGGTCTGGCCATGGTGTGGGTCTTGACATCTATTATGGTATTTGAGTATGCTGCTGAGTAGGCCCCAGAGACTCTCAGGTGCATCTTTTATTTGCCTCATGGAATGGTACATATCAGTGGGGTACACCCATTAAATTGTCTGGTATTCTGCAGTTGTGACTGTGGGTTAGCATGAGCATATGTATTACTACACTATTTCTGACGTGCAAGTGGTGCATACTTTCAGTACTTCATAGTTACCATTGCATGTGTTGTAACACCTTTCTGCCTACTGTTTGTACATTTCACAGGGAGTCTGTGGGGCATCCCTGTAACTCAGTCTCTGTTGCTATGTCTAGGCTCTTAACTATTCAAATATGGCAGTGTCAGACCTCTCAAGTGTACAGATATTTGCAGGATGTCCACATTTTTGCCTCATATTTTGGTCCATATCTCATAAACAGCTTTTTTCTGGCAAATCACTCAGGGCTCAAGTCAGACTATAGTGACAAACTTTTCAGTTTCAGACTTCATACCCTTCCAAACATCCAACATAATGCAAAACCTGTTACTCTCTCAACTGTCTAAGCTTGTTGGAGCAATATTTGAAATGTGTCCCTGTTTTTGGGCCTTTGCTCCACATTTTTTATTAATTAGTCCGGATGTGTTGCTGTAAGAGGTTGTGGGGTATGGGCAGTGATTATCCTGCTGTGAGTATGTGTGTGGCTTGCAAGGTGCTACGGTGACATTATTACCTACTAGCTACCAAGTAGCATGGCTGTTTCTGTTCACACACTACTATTATAGTAATCCACTACATTTGACAGTAAATATACATGACATGCTTTGCGTACTACACATCCTATATTCCCTTTACATTAATTCCTACTATTGAATGATATATTTATTGTAGCACAATGTTCTTATATAGCAGTCATGGCTTAGTGGTAAGTCATGCAGACTACTGTTTCCAAGGTCCTGGGTTCGGGACTGACCGTGAGATTTTATTTTGCTTTTGACCAGACTACAGGCCTTGTCATTCAGAGTGACTAAGGCACTTTTAAGCAGTTGTAACCGGGTTAGCGCTGGTTTGCGTGGAGCTCACGCATGCGCACTGGCTTTCAGCTCCGCGCACACCGGCTTACAACTGCTTAAAAGTGCTTACTCTTGCGCACACCCGTGCTAATTTCTTTGAAAGAAATGAAAATGGGGAGACAGGAAAGTGGTGAAAAAGGGGTCACAAAGAGGGTAAGACAGTAGGGAAACAAGCTCGGGTTTTGCAGGAGGGATGTAGGTAAGGCCCATAGCTGCCCATTTCTTCATCAGCAACAGCTGTGCATATGTTTGTAATTTGGTGTGACATTTGAAACCTTCTACCCCGAGAGAGGTGTAAGGACAACAATAATACTTGTTGGACAGCCAATTGTAATAGACAGTTTCCATGTCCAGCAGACGTGTGCAAAATGGGCAGCTATGTATGGGGCGTAATTTTTTTGTGGGTACAGAGTGTCCTTTTTTTTTTTTTTTTTTCAGGTGAGAATGGTATGTCAGGTACAGGAAGTCGGTATAGCTGGGGAGGTAGGTTGGGTAAGTTAACAGACAAGACAAACAAGACGCATACAGGGGCAGTGTATGACACATGTGGGGGAGTTACACAATTGATGGGGAAGGATGTTTGGATATCTCGAGCCCATGAGCCCACAGATGGCAACAGTGGAACTGAGATCCCCACCCATGGGCAGTTGCCACTGTGCCTTCACTGCCCAGGACAGGGCTGTGCTGGGGGCTGTGTAGGCCGGGCAGCAGGCACGCCCGTTAGTTGTGCCACCCGTGCCTCAAGCTGGCATAGGGGCCCAAGAACAGCATCCCGGATCTTCCTACGCACCACAGTTCCGGACATTACGGAGGGTGAGTAGATGTTCTCCTCCAGCCACACTTGCAGAGGGGGGACGAGCCCCATCCCCTGCAGCGCTTCCACCCGCAGGTGGCACAGGGCCACCGGAGGAGGGTCCGGCCTGGGCACTACTGCCAGGTGCACTCGCCAGCTGAGGAGGGAAAGGTGGGTCTGCTGGAACCCGCCTTCCCTGTCGTCCTATGTTTTGCATTATGTTATGACAGTTTGGGTTAGTAACTTTCAATACCATTCACAATTAGTTGCAACAGCATGCATTAGTATTCCCATTAACCAAACACCCATATATTCAAACCACTGAACAGCAAGCATAACACATGCATAATTTCAACAGCAATACACAATCCAACAACATGCAGGGTTGATTGATGGCAAAAGGCCATCAGGTTTGGATGTATAAACAGGGCAGATGCATCAACGTACATGCAAATATGTATGAACCAACAGGACAAATGTCCAGGGGTGTTAATTGTGATTGCACATACCAATTTCACGTGGAATGGATTATATGTGGTTATACGGAAGGGTGAAGAAAATTTAATTAACAACTTCAAATACCAATACATATGCTGTACATTTCTACTAGCTGCAGATATATACACACTACAGTTCTGCCTACAGTTTCCTATGTGATAACTACTTCAGGTTGGTGATAGGAATGTTACTGCTACATCAATATACATTTCATTTTTATTCATACACATTCATATCTGTACTGACTGCAGTATACTTTATTCAGGAGTTATTACTACTTTATTGGTGGATTCATACCTTTTTCTCACACTCTCTCGTTTTATTTTTACAATTCAGGATGGTACTTAATTCTAGGCTTTATTGACATGTTTTACCTGTAGTTATAACAATCCTTTCCAACAGTCTCACTTCTGTTATGTTTCTGTATTTCAACAGGGGATATATTTCACACGTGTTTTATTCAGCTTCTGCAGCTGTACTTTTCAGCCTGCTGCAGGTTATGTACTATTATATTACAGGTGGGACATCTTTATTTCAGACTTGTTTCATTTTTATGTTTGGATTACAGGCTGCATCACACTTTTGTAATCAAGCAATACTTGCAAACCCTCTTACACTGTTACTTGCACATTTTACTAATTAGTGACTACACTGCACTCTTTTGCTAACTGTCATACTTATATATTTTATTACAGTTACAGGGAGAGAATTACTGACCTGCCTGGTGGCGCAACCATGCCAGCCTATCGCCATAGGCTTGACGGTTCGCAGAACGGACACCTGCAGCTGTAATATAAATAAAGTAATATTGGAATACACATCTCCATAATATCAGCTAGGTTAATTTCTTACATAAATAATTACATGTAACTTACTCAGTAGTGGGGCGTTGGGCATTTGCCGGGCCTCCTGGATCCAACGGTTCAGTTGGTCCTGCTTCCGTCTCTTCAGGTCCACATGGTGGTGACGGACCTGCTCACCAGTCCTTGGTATCCCTGTGGCACTGGTGAGATCATGAGCCAACCGGTCCCACGCCTCAGCCCTATATGCTCCCCACAGGACCTGGCCCTGCATGAGTTGGACCTCATGATTGTGGACAAGGAGCCAAACCATATATTTGGACTCCTCAATGCCCCACCTCTGTGCTCGGAAGCAACTACCCTCACCTACACCTGACATCCTGGCTGCAAGTCGGTTCTACAATCGGTTATGTTGTGTATTCCTGCCTATGGGGCTTATATATGCTGTTTTTCCCGCACTTATCTGTGATTGGCCATTTTGGAATTGTATCAAATTCACAAAACCTGCTTTGTCATGCTCCTCTTTCTATTCATTCCTATATATATGCTATTACTGCATTTCTAAGTGCAGTTGTCATGGCTTAGTGGCTCAGTACTTTGACTATGGTGCATGGTATCCTGGGTTTGAACCTGGCCATTGCTTTTTATATTTTATGTCTGTCCACACAGGCTAGGAGGTGTGTCTGTGTAAAGGCAGTTTTGATACAGCTTTCTCAACGTTGCCAGTCTGTTAGCTTGTTGGCACGGTGCGCAGCTCCGCGCAAACGGGTTACGCTGGTTTACGTGTCATTTGGCTGTCAGCACGCATATTACGCTCAGCTCAGCTACGGGCACACAGTTTCAGCGTGTTAAAACACTGCTCAACCCCAGGCACTCATTTTACACCTGTTAAACCACTGCTCATCTACGGGCACTCATTTTATACCTGTTAAACCACTGCTCACCTACGGACACTCATTTTATACCTGTTAAAACACTGCTCACCTACAGGCAGATGTACTCAACTTGTTAGACTGTAGCTCAGCTATAGGCACATCTGACATTTTTTTTTTTATTATCTCACATTTCTTCAAAATACATGGCCCATTTCATTACATTTTACATAAAATATAATTTTATATGTGTACATATATGTCAGGCACCGGTTTCATGCTTATTTCACTAAAAATAAAAATTGATGTTGTGGGGGCTCGAACCATGACTGCCTGCTCTTCAGCTGACGTCTCTACCGCTACGCTACTGCTTTTTGGCTTAATTTGCATATTTAGTTCTTATATGCTTTTCCACTGACTGCTAACTGTGGCTAAGCTACAGGCACGCCCGCGCAAACGAGCGCACTCACGGGCAAACATCTTTACAATTTAAAAAAAAAAATTATAAGATGTTCATTTCTACATTTTATGTTCGTAGTTTGTGGGGGCATGTGTTGTGTTTATTCACATTTACACGGACTCTGTCGTGGCTACTTTCGGGACTTTTACTCTTCTGGGGGCGTGTCCGTTTGTAGGGCTCGGCCTATGGACAAGCCCCCCCTACTGTCTTCCACGGACCGTGTTAGCCTTAGGTGTGATTCAGCATGCCCTCATGCATATGCATGACATGCTGACGTCACACCGTTTAACTGCAGCCTCCGTGTAAGCCTTGTAACTCTTACACGGACGCTTTGTGAATCCTGCCCATTATATATGCAAAATCTAGCAATTAACTCTGGTCTCAAAACAATAGAAAGAATCTGCTGGTTCCGAGCCCTGAGATCAAACAGTCATAAAATGCTTGACCTATCAGCTTTCTTACAGCAGATTGCACTGTTGTTACATTTTTGCAGTTCAACATCCAATATAGTCTTCTCACATTTAAGAGAACAAGCCTATGGCTTTTATTAATATTTACAAAGAATTATCTACAAAATTCTATCTAGCTAGGCTGGCAGCCTTCACATATCTTTACAGATACCACATTGGGTTTCCCCTGAAAAGAAGTCGCTAGCATAGTGGGACAAACCCGGTCAACAAAGGGCAAATAAAAAACATAAAAATAAATAAAGTATGCTTTTGGAGAGGAGAGGAAAACATTTGACAACATTAATCGAACAATGATAAGCTAGAAGGAAACACAGAGTAAGAAAATGCCACTATTACTGGTGGGTATTTATGTGGAGAAGGAATATGACAGAGCCCAGTAGGGCGATGGTAGCATCTGTGTTCCCTGACAGACTAACAGGGTTAATTAGGAGGATATATGAAGTGTCAGAAGCATGCACAAAGGTGGGAAGGTTCCTCAAACAAGGGTGTCCTCTTTCCTGTCTGTTACTTGCTATATACTTAGTGCCACTTGCAAAGAAAATAATGGGCTCACAAATTCAAGGCTATAACTGGTATGGTAATCAAGAAAAGTTAGCTTTATTCACAGATGTTATTACTTTGCACTTGATAAATCCAGAAAATGACATTTCAATACTGTAGATCAGAGTGTAATGTGTGTGTGCTATGTCTAAGAACCATGCGAGGCTGTGCGTGCACATATAAATTCCAGACATGTGCAATCCCTAGTGCCATTTTGTAGAAGAAGCCAGAGAGTGAGCATGTATGATCGCAGTAGTTAGTTTGCATACAAGTTACTTAAGTCATAGTCAATAAGCCTCTATAGTGATGTGTTTATATAGAATAAAGCTGCATAACAGAACCCGTGAAGACTCACTTATTCGTGTACCAACACGAAAGCGACATGGTGTCAGAACCAGGTTAAAAAAGAGAAGAACATTTAGAACTATAAGATGTAAAGACAGAGAAATTAAAACCGACAGAAAACAGTACAAACACAACCAGAAAGAATCAAAGGTAATGAAAAATACAAAATATTTACTCAATGCAAAAAGAGGCAAGAAAGGGCATTACAAGGACACAAATCAGGCAATCGGAAAGTACAAAAAAGTTTAACTAAAGAAATTGTTTAATATAAAAGTATTTGACAAGACAACTGACTTTCAAGTACAAAACGGGCATGTTTAAGGCAAACGAGCAAGTCTAAAGCAGAGCGAGCATGTTTATGGCAGAACTAGTGTGTTTAAGGCAGAATAGGTTCATAGGTTCATAGATTAGTACTAAGCTAACTGGCCTTGCAAGCCATTTTAAGCCTAGCCAATTATCCCTTGTGAGACTCAAACCCTGCACCTTGTGTTTGTAAAGCAAACACCTTAACCATTAGGCCACCCTCCCACCCTCCCAACCATGCCCTCCCAATAGGGCATGTTCAGAGTAAAACAAGCACAATAAAAGTACGTTGGTCATAAAAAAGGACTAAACGAGCAAAAAGAAAATAATAAGAAAAGAGAAGTGGGCACAATAAGCAAAAAAAAGCAAGGCGACTGCTTGTGTTTGGGCAAAGTGCTGTGTTTCGACATAACTACAACTTTGTATTGTATTAAGGGCGTAATTAAAGTTATTTTCAGCATCTCAGTGCGTGTAAAAGTGCGTACAGTGTGTGCTTATTACTGTGCATGTATTTCAAAGACTTCATTGGTGCAAAGTGCAACCATTTCGTTAATCCAATCAAAGCATAGTTATTTAAAGAAAAGTTCTTGTGCTCGGTGTGAATATTTACAAAGTGCCACCATTACAGAGTGCTTCTTGTACTGTAAAAAGTTGCCTAGCAAGATACTGCCATTTTGGGAACATTTCGGTGTATTGCACGTAGTCATTTGCAAAGTGCAAATACTTCAAAAGATATTGAATTTGGGCAGCAGAAGTTCGATTTATTCACATTGTACAGTTGCTTAATACGTTTCTTGCACTGATAAAAAGTGTTTCTTACAAAAGATTACAAAAGTACTACAGTGCTCGTGAATTGCTCAGCTGCACCGTAAAGTTCTCAAATGTTTCTTAAAGTGATGACTTTGACAAGTGATGGCATGTGACTGTAGCATTCCTGCCTTATCGATAAGGTTCCAAGCGATTACGTTAGCATTTCTGCCTTTACCAATCAAAGATTTCATAAAGCATCAAAAAGTCAGAGAAATTATTCCACAAGCTCCGTAAAGCATTGAAAAGTTTGAAAAACTATTCTGCAAAGTTTTGTAAAGCTTTGATAACCTGAAAACGTTATTTCGTAAAGCATAGTAAAGTATCGAGAAATCTAAACAGTTATTTCGTAAAGCACTGAGAAATTTGAAAAGCTATTTCACAAAGTAAAGTACGGCATCGAGAAATCTGAAAAGCTATTTTGCAAAGTGCAATAAAGCATCAAGAAGCCAGAGAAGTTTACTTTGCAAAGTCCAGTTATTTGAAAGTACTACGAGGTTGTCCAGTCGCACAATTCTGATAAGTTTAAAGAGAGCAAGTACAGACCACAACAGCAATGAACAAATTGTGTTTATGCCAATTACTTATGTGTGTGTGTGTGTGTGTGTGTGTGTGTGTGTGTGTGTGTGTGTGTGTGTGTGTGTGTGTGCGTGCGTGTGTGTGTGTGTGTGTGTGTGTGTATTCATGTGTATTTGCAAGAACCTTCACTGGTATGTGTTAATATGGCAGATGGATTTTGAAAACCTCAACCACTTGTATTTGATTAGAATACTGCAGAGAACTGGAGAATATTTGAACAAGAGTACAATATTTTTATACAAACAGCTTATGCAGATAAAGAAACATGTGCCAAGGCATTCATTTTGCTAAATCTAGCAGGATCTGAGGCCATAGAAAGAGAATGTTCATTTGTATATGCACCAGCAGTGTATGAAGGTGAAGATGTAGACTGCCATATTGTTGTGCAAGCTGAATCAAGGGAAGACCCAGAGTCTTTGAAGTGTAAATTCAGAGAAATGTGCAATTCCCAGATGAACACTACATTACAGAGACATTTGTTTTACACAAATCAGAAACCAGGGGGAAACTTTTGCAGATTACATAACTGACTTGAGAAACAGAGCTAAAATGTGTCTGTTTGGTGATCTGAAAGATGACCTGATAAAGGACAGACTTGTGCATGGTATTAACAGCGCTGCAGTGAGAAAGACTTTACTTTGTGACAATGATTTGACAGTAAGCAAAGCAACTGAGGTTTGTCAGATCCATGAGGTGACAGAAAGACATACAAACATGCCTGCGAGTGACAAAAACATGGTTTCAGTGAGCTCCAGAGCAAACGTAGACAGTATGCAACATGTGGCAAACAGAAACAGGCCTAAGCAAGGGGCGGCCACAGGGTTTCCAAATAAGGTATGAAGCTTTCCAGAAAGTTCCAGAAAAAGTGCAAGCTCCACTACCAGCTCAGTGCAACACAGACGTGAGTCAGCAAAACCCAAGTCTAGCTTTACTGTTAACTGTTGCAATTGTGGTGCAAATCATGAGTCGAAAAGACAGAACTGTTTAGTATATGGTCAGCAATGCTACAAGTGTAAAAAATGGAACAATTTCCAAAAGTTTTGCAAATCAAGTAAGCCTCACTTAGTTGTAAGGAAAGGTCGCACAAAATAGCAAGTTGATCAGGTAGAGCCGAAACAGTCAGCTTTCTATGTGTATGGTGCATCAGTATTTGGAGAAAGAGCTGATGCAGTAAACTTACTAACAAGGAGTGAAGTGTTTTGTGTGGTTCAGATCAATGGAAAATCCACAGAGCTCAAAGTAGACACTGGGTCAAAGCAAAGTAGACACTGGGTCAAAGTGTAATGTTATATTAGCAGACACATTTGCAAAAGTGAGAACTAACGAACAACTCAATGTAACCAGCAGTGTGAGACTTGTTGCGTATGGAGGTGAAGAAATTCAAACCGAAGGTTCAGTAATACTTTCATGTTATTTGGCTGAGAACTGTTACAGCTTATTATTCTATGTAGTCCAACAACCAGTGCAATCTTTACTAGGTCTCAAAGACAGTTTGAGAATGAATCTGCTTTCTTTTGCTAAAGAAGTTTGTCATGTGAGTTCAGTTCCAAGTTAAATTTTTTTCAAAGCCATTTTCTCAAAATATGCTGATGTTTTCGATGACAAATTGGGCAAACGTCCAGTTGTGTACTCTATGAAGTTAGATCCCAAGATCACTCCAGTAGTCAGACCAGGAAAAAGAGTTCCGATAACAATGCAAAATAAAGTTAAAGCTCAGATGGATAAGATGGTGCAGCAAGGTGTGATTTGTCCAGTCACAGAACCAACTAAATGGGCATCGTCCATGGTAGCCACACACAAGAAAGGCTCAGATGAAATCAGAATATGCATTGATACTAGAGATTTGAACAAAGCATTAAAAAGGCCATACCATCCAATGTGCACAGTTGAGGAAGTTGCACCTCTAATATCGAATGCCACTGTACTTTCTGTTTTGGATGCAGAGAGTTCATTTTGGCAAGTGACGCTTGATGGCAAATCCTCATTTCAAATTACTTTTGGCATTCCGTTTGGCAGATACAGATTCCTAAGGGTGCCACTTTGAATAAATTCTCCAAGTGAAGTCTTTCATTGTGCAATGGAACAAATTTTTTCAGGTTATCCTTGTGCCATAATAGTAGACGATCTATTAGTTGGAGGCAATGGTGAAGCAGAGCATGACAGAAACCTCAAGAAAGTTCTAAACAGAGCATGTGAAGTAAACTTGAAGCTCAATATAAGTGCAAATTCAGACTTCCAGAAGTTATGCACATAGGTCATTTACTTACAAGTACAGGCCTAAGACCTGACACAACCAAACAGCTATTTAAGAGATGTCAGCACCAGATAATGTGCAAGGTTTACTGTGTTTTCTGGGCATGGTCAACTATTTAGGCAAGTTTATACCAGACTTCAGTGAGTTGACAGCACATTTGAGAGAGGTAACACAAAAAAATGCTGCATGGTCATGGTTGGATCATCATCAGAAGGTGTTTGATAACCTTAAGCAGAAAATTGCCACTCCATTTACGTTAAGATACAATGATGTGAATAAACCAATTGTTCTTTTCTGTGATGCTTCAAATTTTGGTCTTGGTGCAGTTATTCTTCAAGAGGGCAGACCAGTAGCCTATGCATTTAGGACACTTACTGAAACCAAGATGCATTATGCTCAAATTGACAAAGAGCTTTTGGCGATAGTTTTTGCATGTTTCAAGTTTCACGATTATATTTATGGTCGAGCTATCCAGATTGAAACTGATCATCAACCTCTAGTTCCCATTCTAAAGAAGCCTATGCATTCTGCTCCAGCAAGATTACAAAGAATGATGCTCAAATTGCAAAAGTGCAATTTTAAAATGGTCTATACTAAAGGTAAATTGCTCTATTTGGCTGATACCTTACCCAGATAGCCTATTAGTACAACAGAACAGCTTGATGCTGAAACGTGTGACTTTGATGGAATGTCAGTGTGTCATTTCTCCAGCACTGGCCTTGATGAGTTGAGAGATCACACTACGACTGATCCAATTTCACAAAAGCTTAATCACTACATAAATGTCGGAAGGCCGTCAAAGCAATCAAGTGCATCACCTGAGGTGCAATCGTATATTTCTTACTGAAATGAATTGGTGATAAAAGTTGGTATTGTTTTCAAAGGTTCTAAAATTGTTGTTCCTGCTTCCTTACAGCAAAAATACATTCAGATTTTGCATGACAATACCGATGCATTCTTGAATTTCCTTAATCTCAGAAACATACCTTGTGATGATACTCTTGGTTCACCTGGTCAAAGACTATTTTCCAGACAAACTAGAACTACACTACCTATTTCATCAAGTTTATGTAGCCTAACTCTAAGAACAATAAACCATCAAGGCTCAATTGTTGAAGTGTAATAACTAGAAATCTAGGTACGACAGATCAAGCAGATTACTGAATTCAGACAACAAAAGGTTTTGATTGAATAGGATAGATTACAAGCATCAGTGCCAAGCCATGATCCTATATGGTAAGCTCTGAGGGTGTGGAGTATAGGAGGAATCGCAGACATCTTTTTCCTGTACCAGAATCATCATCATTGCAATCACAATATTATATCTGTGATGCAAACTCTAAAGTCAAAGAAGGAGTCAGACATTGTTTCCAGACTAGAATGTGGTCAAAAGTCTTATTCCGTTCCAGAAAGTAATTTGAACATTCCACAGGTCAACCATTTTGCAGAGACTGTCCCAGTTGCTAAATCTGATTCCCAATTTTATGTCGCACGATATGGACCATGTTTCTATGCCTAGTGTGAAATACACAACAGTGTGGACTTGACTGTGTGTATATATATATATATATCTATGGGATCACTATGAAATACCGAACGCCCAAAATCCCGACGCTGAAAACAACGAGACCAGATGACCGAAACCCTGCATTACCGAAAGACCAGAAGCAAGAAATGCAAAATCCCGATGTTAAGGGATTTTGCGTTAGCGCTTCTGGTGTTGCGGTTCAGGTAAGTATGTGTGTGTTTGTGAGGGGTGTAGTGTGTGTAAGTGTGTGTTGTGACTGTGGTGTGTGAGTGAGGGACTGTAATGTGTGGGTGTGAGTTTGCCTTGTGTGTCTGTTTGTGCGATCTCGGAGTTAGAATAATAAAGTGGGGGGGTGCAGGGGGGCTTTCCCCCCTGCCTACGTCTAGTGTAGGATGCATTGTTTGGTTGCGGGGGGGAAGGTGTGTGTGTGTGTGTGTGTGTGTGTGTGTGTGTGTGTGTGTGTGTGTGTGTGTGTGTGTGTGTGCTGTTTGTTTGTGTAACTTTCTCGATTTTGAATTTTGCGGTTTTAAGTAAGCGGTATTGTGGGGTTTCGGGCATGTGGTCCCGGTGTTTTAAGCGTCGGGATTTTGGGCTTTCGGTATTTAGTAGCGATTCCATATATATATATATATATATATATATATATATATATATATATATATATATATATTATAATACACATATATGTATATATATATATATATATATATATATATATATATTATAATATACATACATATATATATATATGTATGTATATTACAACATACATAAATATATATATATGTATGTATATTATAATATATATATATATATATATATATATATATATATATATATATATATATATATATGTATGTATGTATATTATAATATATATTATAATATATATATATATATATATATATATATATATACACATATTATATATATGTGTGTGTGTGTGTATATTTAGTATTGTGCAATGCATGTCTTTAGACTACCTGTGATTTATGCATGTTAAATAATCTCATGATCTACTTCTCAAAGAGGAAGGATGTAGATCAGTGTGTCATGTGCGTGTGCTATGTCTTTAAGAACCATGCAAGGCTGTGCATGCACGTCTAAATTCTAAACACATGTAATCCCTTAGTGTCATTTTGTAGAAGAAGCCAGACAGTGAGCATGTATGATCATAGTAGTTAGTTTGTATACAAGTTACTTAAATCATAGTCAATAAGCCTATATAGTTATGTGTTTGTATAGAATAAAGCTGCTTAAACAGAACTCACGAAGACTCGTTTATTCATGTACCAACACAAAATCGACAAATACTATGGAACATTTTGAGACTATTTAGTCTTTTCAGGATAGAAAATAAATGAAGATAAAGCAAAGACTACAACAACTATGTACTCACAAATTAGTTAAGAAGTACCCATACCTATGGGGACACAATAAAGACTAAATACTTACATATGTGGATTACAAAGGATTCTATTACACCAGGTAAGCATATGTGAGAAGAAACTAATCAAAAGATAAACTTAAAAAAAAAAATCAGAAGTTGAAAGCTCTTGATTATGAAAATGCATAATAAGAGACCAACGGTGAAAATGTATCTAGTTCATTTAGTTCTGTGGATTTTAATTAATAAAAAAAAAAAAAAATGAAGGAATTTATTTGGGAAAGGAACAGGACAAGAATTAAGTACGTTTTTTCTACCCATACAACAAGATGTTTAACATTAGCTGATTTGAAGAAAAACTTTAGAGATTAGAAGTTAAGTCTCTTAGACACAACACAAGCAGAAGGTTACAAATCAAAGTGAAAAGACATAATGAAAGTTGTGCACACATGCCCTTAAGGAGAATAATAATAACTATATGGAATTGCATACACCCATAGAGAATATTACATTTATAAATTAGTAGAAACTTTTCTAAGAACTAAACCAAAGGAGAGAAAATCTACAGATGACAAAGTGGGTATGGAAAATTGGGGGGGGGGGGGGGGGGGTAGAATTTACTGGAGAAGATAAGCAAACGTACCAAGCTAGTAAAAGCAAATAACTACGAATGGAAAAATAATACTGTAGGATGAGGCCAAGTGGAAGTTTGGACTGCAGGATTTTTCCCCTTGAAGAATGCAGATACAGACAATAGTGTTTAGATCCAATGATTTTAATGTGGGCACTGAAGATGATTAGTGATTTGGTCGCAGGAAATGAAACTTGGTACATTACAAAGCAATGCCACACATGCTGTACCTTTGTGTGTTCTACACCTCCTAAAAATGTAGCCACGGTGGTGCAGCGGTTAGCGTTGTCACCTCACAGCAAGAGGCTCTCCCATTCGATTCTCGGCTGGAACGCCTTGTGTGTGGAGTCTGCATGTCCTCCCCATGGCCGAGTGACGTTTAAAGACATGCAGGTAGATGCATGCATGAATGGGTGTGCCTTCTTTGAAGGTTGGGCGTCGGGCTGGCAACTCGGCACTGTAAAAAATCCACTGCCAATCATTAGCAGACAGGAGTTCTGCTGTGGCGACCCCTAACCGGGAAAAGCCAAAAGACATTAGTTTTAGGGAGGAGAGAACAAACTATCATTGTCTGTCACTGGTCAACTTCAGAGATGGAAAACTTCTGTAGTGGTGCAGCGGTAGCGTTGTTGCCTCACAGCAAGAAGTTCTCCCGTTCGATTCTCAGCTTGGGTTGGGATTGCCTTCTGTGTGGAGTCTGCATGTCCTCCCCACGGTCGAGTGGGCATTCGAAAGACGTGTTGAATGGGCGTGCCTTCGTTGAAGGTTGGGCGTCAGGCTGGCAACTCGACACCATAAAAAAAAAAAACAACTGCCAATCATTAGCAGACCGGAGTTCCGCTGTGGTGACCCCTAACCGGGAAAAGCCGAAAGACAAACAACGAGTCAACTTCAGAGATGGGAAACCGTGAAAGCCAACTAGGAATTAATTTTTTTTCTAGTTTTTGAATACTTGTCATCCTCTCATTTTTTCATGTGTCCAGTGTTTTCCGGTGAGTTTAGCAAATATAGGTACAGCTGCTGAGCCTGAGAATAGGTGGATTTCGCCAGAACAGTCAGCCTTGTTTCCAGAATAGACCCTGCATGAAGTCAAACTTTCCCTACATCACAAATTTAAGTAGGATAAAGTATACAAAGGAACATCATCAATTTTAATTTATTTATTTTAAGAGGGCGATTAAGGTAGTCAACTATAAGCGAGTCCATCAAGCCACAGAGGTAATATCACCCCGAGGTCAAGGATGTGGATTAAGAAGTGGCATGGTGCCCCAAAGTCTTAAGTCAAGTCGCCCCCAGCTACCAAAATTATAAGGAAACTAGGAAGGTGTTAGGGATTTTATACTTAACTAGTAATAGTTACACTCTAACATGTACAGTTATGGAGACTGTGTTCATACCACTATACCCCATTCAAAAGGATCACTGTTGCAGTACCATTCTTTATAACTGCTGGCCACAGGCCTATGGAAAAGAAACATACATGCCCTGCAGAATTGCAGTGCAGTGGCAAACCTCGCTGTGTTCTTGGAAATGACTATCCAGCTTATAATACCTTAAGATGTGTACTGCAGTCCAGGTGGCTGCTTCAGCTGCAGTATGAAAGAACATCTAAAAAGAAGGCAGTAATAGTAACAGCCTGCTCCTCTTGTGCAATAACGTCATACCATGCCCTTGTAATGTTTTTCAATGTTGGTTGTAACAAAAAGCTATTCAATCTGCAACTCACTAAGAAAGGATATGCTTGGGAACTGGTCAACTCCAATTCCCCTGTCATAAAAGAAATTGAACTGGATTGTCTGAAGTCTATAGTTTTGTCAATACCTCAACAGTCCATGTATCTGCATTATAAAGGGAAAAGCTTCTTTCCCTTATTCTGGGGATTTGGAAGCCAAAACTGAATGGTCTGACTCAAGGCCAGCTCTAATACTACTACGGCCATAAAACACGGATTGGTCCTTTTTGACCATACATGGCTCACAGTTCTGAAATTTTCTAGAAGTAATAGCTACCAGGAAGAGAATTTTTCAAGATAAAACTCTTAAGTGCTGTTGAAATTTAGATACCAAAGAGGAAGCTATCACTCCCACTGGTGCTTCAAAAAGTACAGTTGTGTACACTTACCATAAATGTAGATGTTCGAGTGTATTCACTGTTGCAGTCATTACACTTGGGCAATCTGCTGGCACGTTGCCCTCAGTCGGCCTGAATTCCAAAGTCTTGGGTCCTGTGTCGGTTGATGTCTTCTCTTCCATGACGACAAATCATCAGGGATATAAAACATGCAGCCAACGCCATTTTCTTTAGTTTTTCTTGCCCCTGAAGTCAGGTGCCCCCAGATAGGTAGCAATACTCTAAAGAGATATATATATGTGTATATATATATATATATATGTATATATATATATATATATATATATATATATATATATATATATATACACATACATGCATCAATATAAACTTTACCTTCATCTACAAGCAAATACACCACATAGGTTGTAGAAGAAAGAGAAGGAAAGATAAACTGTAGAATGACAGGGGGATGACGGGAGGGTAACCTGGACTGCAACAGTGAATACACTCGAACATCTACATTTATGGTAAGTGCACACAACTGTACTATGTTCTTCGTGTTTCACTGTTGCAGTCATTACATTTGGGTAGAGTCCCAAAGCTATGGTTGGGAGGCTGGAGCTAAACAGCATTAGGTGAGGCTATAAGGCCCTGCAGCACTGCAGTGGCAAAGCCTGCCCTGGACTTAGAGTAGAGAGGCAAATGGTAATGCTTTGTAAAGGTGTGAACAGAACTCCAAGTAG